>NW_027664055.1:20000-50000 GCF_964034855.1 Anser brachyrhynchus
TTTTTCGGGTCTAACTCGGGTTCAGCTTCTTGTTGCGGTTAGGGTTATGTTTAGGGTTGTTAGGAAAGAGTGAAGACGCAGAGTCCTGTTGAGTGTGGGGTTGCGTAAAGGCTCCCCCAGGGAGTTCAGGTGTACCCAAAGGCTTCCGCTGAGAGCACTTTTTGATGGCAGAAAGTGGCACCGTACGTGTTTTTTCGGGTCTAACTCGGGTTGAGCTTCTTGTTCCGGTTAGGCTTATGTTTAGGGTTGTTAGGAAAGAGTGAAGACGCAGAGTCCTGTTGAGTGTGGGGTTGTGTAAAGGCTCCCCAAGGGAGTTCAGGTGTTCCCAAAGGCTTCCGCTGAGAGCACTTTTTGATGGCAGAAAGTGGCACCGTACGTGTTTTTTCGGGTCTAACTCGGGTTCAGCTTCTTGTTGCGGTTAGGGTTATGTTTAGGGTTGTTAGGAAAGAGTGAAGACGCAGAGTCCTGTTGAGTGTGGGGTTGCGTAAAGGCTCCCCCAGGGAGTTCAGGTGTACCCAAAGGCTTCCGCTGAGAGCACTTTTTGATGGCAGAAAGTGGCACCGTACGTGTTTTTTCGGGTCTAACTCGGGTTGAGCTTCTTGTTGCGGTTAGGGTTATGTTTAGGGTTGTTAGGAAAGAGTGAAGACGCAGAGTCCTGTTGAGTGTGGGGTTGTGTAAAGGCTCCCCCAGGGAGTTCAGGTGTACCCAAAGGCTTCCGCTGAGAGCACTTTTTGATGGCAGAAAGTGGCACCGTACGTGTTTTTTCGGGTCTAACTCGGGTTGAGCTTCTTGTTGCGGTTAGGGTTATGTTTAGGGTTGTTAGGAAAGAGTGAAGACGCAGAGTCCTGTTGAGTGTGGGGTTGCGTAAAGGCTCCCCCAGGGAGTTCAGGTGTACCCAAAGGCTTCCGCTGAGAGCACTTTTTGATGGCAGAAAGTGGCACCGTACGTGTTTTTTCGGGTCTAACTCGGGTTCAGCTTCTTGTTGCGGTTAGGGTTATGTTTAGGGTTGTTAGGAAAGAGTGAAGACGCAGAGTCCTGTTGAGTGTGGGGTTGCGTAAAGGCTCCCCCAGGGAGTTCAGGTGTACCCAAAGGCTTCCGCTGAGAGCACTTTTTGATGGCAGAAAGTGGCACCGTACGTGTTTTTTCGGGTCTAACTCGGTTTCAGCTTCTTGTTGCGGTTAGGGTTATGTTTAGGGTTGTTAGGAAAGAGTGAAGACGCAGAGTCCTGTTGAGTGTGGGGTTGCGTAAAGGCTCCCCCAGGGAGTTCAGGTGTACCCAAAGGCTTCCGCTGAGAGCACTTTTTGATGGCAGAAAGTGGCACCGTACGTGTTTTTTCGGGTCTAACTCGGGTTCAGCTTCTTGTTGCGGTTAGGGTTATGTTTAGGGTTGTTAGGAAAGAGTGAAGACGCAGAGTCCTGTTGAGTGTGGGGTTGCGTAAAGGCTCCCCCAGGGAGTTCAGGTGTACCCAAAGGCTTCCGCTGAGAGCACTTTTTGATGGCAGAAAGTGGCACCGTACGTGTTTTTTCGGGTCTAACTCGGGTTCAGCTTCTTGTTGCGGTTAGGGTTATGTTTAGGGTTGTTAGGAAAGAGTGAAGACGCAGAGTCCTGTTGAGTGTGGGGTTGCGTAAAGGCTCCCCCAGGGAGTTCAGGTGTACCCAAAGGCTTCCGCTGAGAGCACTTTTTGATGGCAGAAAGTGGCACCGTACGTGTTTTTTTGGGTCTAACTCGGGTTCAGCTTCTTGTTGCGGTTAGGGTTATGTTTAGGGTTGTTAGGAAAGAGTGAAGACGCAGAGTCCTGTTGAGTGTGGGGTTGCGTAAAGGCTCCCCCAGGGAGTTCAGGTGTACCCAAAGGCATCCGCTGAGAGCACTTTTTGATGGCAGAAAGTGGCACCGTACGTGTTTTTTCGGGTCTAACTCGGGTTGAGCTTCTTGTTGCGGTTAGGGTTATGTTTAGGGTTGTTAGGAAAGAGTGAAGACGCAGAGTCCTGTTGAGTGTGGGGTTGCGTAAAGGCTCCCCCAGGGAGTTCAGGTGTACCCAAAGGCTTCCGCTGAGAGCACTTTTTGATGGCAGAAAGTGGCACCGTACGTGTTTTTTCGGGTCTAACTCGGGTTCAGCTTCTTGTTGCGGTTAGGGTTATGTTTAGGGTTGTTAGGAAAGAGTGAAGACGCAGAGTCCTGTTGAGTGTGGGGTTGCGTAAAGGCTCCCCCAGGGAGTTCACGTGTACCCAAAGGCTTCCGCTGAGAGCACTTTTTGATGGCAGAAAGTGGCACCGTACGTGTTTTTTCGGGTCTAACTCGGGTTGAGCTTCTTGTTGCGGTTAGGGTTATGTTTAGGGTTGTTAGGAAAGAGTGAAGACGCAGAGTCCTGTTGAGTGTGGGGTTGCGTAAAGGCTCCCCCAGGGAGTTCAGGTGTACCCAAAGGCTTCCGCTGAGAGCACTTTTGGATGGCAGAAAGTGGCACCGTACGTGTTTTTTCGGGTCTAACTCGGGTTCAGCTTCTTGTTGCGGTTAGGGTTATGTTTAGGGTTGTTAGGAAAGAGTGAAGATGCAGAGTCCTGTTGAGTGTGGGGTTGCGTAAAGGCTCCCCCAGGGAGTTCAGGTGTACCCAAAGGCTTCCGCTGAGAGCACTTTTTGATGGCAGAAAGTGGCACCGTACGTGTTTTTTCGGGTCTAACTCGGGTTCAGCTTCTTGTTGCGGTTAGGGTTATGTTTAGGGTTGTTAGGAAAGAGTGAAGACGCAGAGTCCTGTTGAGTGTGGGGTTGCGTAAAGGCTCCCCCAGGGAGTTCAGGTGTACCCAAAGGCTTCCGCTGAGAGCACTTTTTGATGGCAGAAAGTGGCACCGTACGTGTTTTTTCGGGTCTAACTCGGGTTCAGCTTCTTGTTGCGGTTAGGCTTATGTTTAGGGTTGTTAGGAAAGAGTGAAGACGCAGAGTCCTGTTGAGTGTGGGGTTGCGTAAAGGCTCCCCCAGGGAGTTCAAGTGTACCCAAAGGCTTCCGCTGAGAGCACTTTTTGATGGAGAAAGTGGCACCGTACGTGTTTTTTCGGGTCTAACTCGGGTTGAGCTTCTTGTTGCGGTTAGGGTTATGTTTAGGGTTGTTAGGAAAGAGTGAAGACGCAGAGTCCTGTTGAGTGTGGGGTTGCGTAAAGGCTCCCCCAGGGAGTTCAGGTGTACCCAAAGGCTTCCGCTGAGAGCACTTTTTGATGGCAGAAAGTGGCACTGTACGTGTTTTTTCGGGTCTAACTCGGGTTCAGCTTCTTGTTGCGGTTAGGGTTATGTTTAGGGTTGTTAGGAAAGAGTGAAGACGCAGAGTCCTGTTGAGTGTGGGGTTGCGTAAAGGCTCCCCCAGGGAGTTCAGGTGTACCCAAAGGCTTCCGCTGAGAGCACTTTTTGATGGCAGAAAGTGGCACCGTACGTGTTTTTTCGGGTCTAACTCGGGTTCAGCTTCTTGTTGCGGTTAGGGTTATGTTTAGGGTTGTTAGGAAAGAGTGAAGACGCAGAGTCCTGTTGAGTGTGGGGTTGCGTAAAGGCTCCCCCAGGGAGTTCAGGTGTACCCAAAGGCTTCCGCTGAGAGCACTTTTTGATGGCAGAAAGTGGCACCGTACGTGTTTTTTCGGGTCTAACTCGGGTTGAGCTTCTTGTTGCGGTTAGGGTTATGTTTAGGGTTGTTAGGAAAGAGTGAAGACGCAGAGTCCTGTTGAGTGTGGGGTTGCGTAAAGGCTCCCCCAGGGAGTTCAGGTGTACCCAAAGGCTTCCGCTGAGAGCACTTTTGGATGGCAGAAAGTGGCACCGTACGTGTTTTTTCGGGTCTAACTCGGGTTCAGCTTCTTGTTGCGGTTAGGGTTATGTTTAGGGTTGTTAGGAAAGAGTGAAGATGCAGAGTCCTGTTGAGTGTGGGGTTGCGTAAAGGCTCCCCCAGGGAGTTCAGGTGTACCCAAAGGCTTCCGCTGAGAGCACTTTTTGATGGCAGAAAGTGGCACCGTACGTGTTTTTTCGGGTCTAACTCGGGTTGAGCTTCTTGTTGCGGTTAGGGTTATGTTTAGGGTTGTTAGGAAAGAGTGAAGACGCAGAGTCCTGTTGAGTGTGGGGTTGCGTAAAGGCTCCCCCAGGGAGTTCAGGTGTACCCAAAGGCTTCCGCTGAGAGCACTTTTTGATGGCAGAAAGTGGCACCGTACGTGTTTTTTCGGGTCTAACTCGGGTTCAGCTTCTTGTTGCGGTTAGGCTTATGTTTAGGGTTGTTAGGAAAGAGTGAAGACGCAGAGTCCTGTTGAGTGTGGGGTTGCGTAAAGGCTCCCCCAGGGAGTTCAAGTGTACCCAAAGGCTTCCGCTGAGAGCACTTTTTGATGGAGAAAGTGGCACCGTACGTGTTTTTTTCGGGTCTAACTCGGGTTGAGCTTCTTGTTGCGGTTAGGGTTATGTTTAGGGTTGTTAGGAAAGAGTGAAGACGCAGAGTCCTGTTGAGTGTGGGGTTGCGTAAAGGCTCCCCCAGGGAGTTCAGGTGTACCCAAAGGCTTCCGCTGAGAGCACTTTTTGATGGCAGAAAGTGGCACCGTACGTGTTTTTTCGGGTCTAACTCGGGTTCAGCTTCTTGTTGCGGTTAGGGTTATGTTTAGGGTTGTTAGGAAAGAGTGAAGACGCAGAGTCCTGTTGAGTGTGGGGTTGCGTAAAGGCTCCCCCAGGGAGTTCAGGTGTACCCAAAGGCTTCCGCTGAGAGCACTTTTTGATGGCAGAAAGTGGCACCGTACGTGTTTTTTCGGGTCTAACTCGGGTTCAGCTTCTTGTTGCGGTTAGGGTTATGTTTAGGGTTGTTAGGAAAGAGTGAAGACGCAGAGTCCTGTTGAGTGTGGGGTTGCGTAAAGGCTCCCCCAGGGAGTTCAGGTGTACCCAAAGGCTTCCGCTGAGAGCACTTTTTGATGGCAGAAAGTGGCACCGTACGTGTTTTTTCGGGTCTAACTCGGGTTGAGCTTCTTGTTGCGGTTAGGGTTATGTTTAGGGTTGTTAGGAAAGAGTGAAGACGCAGAGTCCTGTTGAGTGTGGGGTTGCGTAAAGGCTCCCCCAGGGAGTTCAGGTGTACCCAAAGGCTTCCGCTGAGAGCACTTTTGGATGGCAGAAAGTGGCACCGTACGTGTTTTTTCGGGTCTAACTCGGGTTCAGCTTCTTGTTGCGGTTAGGGTTATGTTTAGGGTTGTTAGGAAAGAGTGAAGATGCAGAGTCCTGTTGAGTGTGGGGTTGCGTAAAGGCTCCCCAGGGAGTTCAGGTGTACCCAAAGGCTTCCGCTGAGAGCACTTTTTGATGGCAGAAAGTGGCACCGTACGTGTTTTTTCGGGTCTAACTCGGGTTCAGCTTCTTGTTGCGGTTAGGGTTATGTTTAGGGTTGTTAGGAAAGAGTGAAGACGCAGAGTCCTGTTGAGTGTGGGGTTGCGTAAAGGCTCCCCCAGGGAGTTCAGGTGTACCCAAAGGCTTCCGCTGAGAGCACTTTTTGATGGCAGAAAGTGGCACCGTACGTGTTTTTTCGGGTCTAACTCGGGTTCAGCTTCTTGTTGCGGTTAGGCTTATGTTTAGGGTTGTTAGGAAAGAGTGAAGACGCAGAGTCCTGTTGAGTGTGGGGTTGCGTAAAGGCTCCCCCAGGGAGTTCAAGTGTACCCAAAGGCTTCCGCTGAGAGCACTTTTTGATGGAGAAAGTGGCACCGTACGTGTTTTTTCGGGTCTAACTCGGGTTGAGCTTCTTGTTGCGGTTAGGGTTATGTTTAGGGTTGTTAGGAAAGAGTGAAGACGCAGAGTCCTGTTGAGTGTGGGGTTGCGTAAAGGCTCCCCCAGGGAGTTCAGGTGTACCCAAAGGCTTCCGCTGAGAGCACTTTTTGATGGCAGAAAGTGGCACCGTACGTGTTTTTTCGGGTCTAACTCGGGTTCAGCTTCTTGTTGCGGTTAGGGTTATGTTTAGGGTTGTTAGGAAAGAGTGAAGACGCAGAGTCCTGTTGAGTGTGGGGTTGTGTAAAGGCTCCCCAGGGAGTTCAGGTGTACCCAAAGGCTTCCGCTGAGAGCACTTTTTGATGGCAGAAAGTGGCACCGTACGTGTTTTTTCGGGTCTAACTCGGGTTCAGCTTCTTGTTGCGGTTAGGGTTATGTTTAGGGTTGTTAGGAAAGAGTGAAGACGCAGAGTCCTGTTGAGTGTGGGTTGCGTAAAGGCTCCCCCAGGGAGTTCACGTGTACCCAAAGGCGCTTCCGCTGAGAGCACTTTTTGATGGCAGAAAGTGGCACCGTACGTGTTTTTTCGGGTCTAACTCGGGTTGAGCTTCTTGTTGCGGTTAGGGTTATGTTTAGGGTTGTTAGGAAAGAGTGAAGACGCAGAGTCCTGTTGAGTGTGGGGTTGCGTAAAGGCTCCCCCAGGGAGTTCAGGTGTACCCAAAGGCTTCCGCTGAGAGCACTTTTGGATGGCAGAAAGTGGCACCGTACGTGTTTTTTCGGGTCTAACTCGGGTTGAGCTTCTTGTTGCGGTTAGGGTTATGTTTAGGGTTGTTAGGAAAGAGTGAAGATGCAGAGTCCTGTTGAGTGTGGGGTTGCGTAAAGGCTCCCCCAGGGAGTTCAGGTGTACCCAAAGGCTTCCGCTGAGAGCACTTTTTGATGGCAGAAAGTGGCACCGTACGTGTTTTTTCGGGTCTAACTCGGGTTCAGCTTCTTGTTGCGGTTAGGGTTATGTTTAGGGTTGTTAGGAAAGAGTGAAGACGCAGAGTCCTGTTGAGTGTGGGGTTGCGTAAAGGCTCCCCCAGGGAGTTCAGGTGTACCCAAAGGCTTCCGCTGAGAGCACTTTTTGATGGCAGAAAGTGGCACCGTACGTGTTTTTTCGGGTCTAACTCGGGTTGAGCTTCTTGTTGCGGTTAGGGTTATGTTTAGGGTTGTTAGGAAAGAGTGAAGACGCAGAGTCCTGTTGAGTGTGGGGTTGCGTAAAGGCTCCCCCAGGGAGTTCAGGTGTACCCAAAGGCTTCCGCTGAGAGCACTTTTGGATGGCAGAAAGTGGCACCGTACGTGTTTTTTCGGGTCTAACTCGGGTTCAGCTTCTTGTTGCGGTTAGGGTTATGTTTAGGGTTGTTAGGAAAGAGTGAAGATGCAGAGTCCTGTTGAGTGTGGGGTTGCGTAAAGGCTCCCCCAGGGAGTTCAGGTGTACCCAAAGGCTTCCGCTGAGAGCACTTTTTGATGGCAGAAAGTGGCACCGTACGTGTTTTTTCGGGTCTAACTCGGGTTCAGCTTCTTGTTGCGGTTAGGGTTATGTTTAGGGTTGTTAGGAAAGAGTGAAGACGCAGAGTCCTGTTGAGTGTGGGGTTGCGTAAAGGCTCCCCCAGGGAGTTCAGGTGTACCCAAAGGCTTCCGCTGAGAGCACTTTTTGATGGCAGAAAGTGGCACCGTACGTGTTTTTTCGGGTCTAACTCGGGTTCAGCTTCTTGTTGCGGTTAGGCTTATGTTTAGGGTTGTTAGGAAAGAGTGAAGACGCAGAGTCCTGTTGAGTGTGGGGTTGCGTAAAGGCTCCCCCAGGGAGTTCAAGTGTACCCAAAGGCTTCCGCTGAGAGCACTTTTTGATGGAGAAAGTGGCACCGTACGTGTTTTTTCGGGTCTAACTCGGGTTGAGCTTCTTGTTGCGGTTAGGGTTATGTTTAGGGTTGTTAGGAAAGAGTGAAGACGCAGAGTCCTGTTGAGTGTGGGGTTGCGTAAAGGCTCCCCCAGGGAGTTCAGGTGTACCCAAAGGCTTCCGCTGAGAGCACTTTTTGATGGCAGAAAGTGGCACTGTACGTGTTTATTCGGGTCTAACTCGGGTTCAGCTTCTTGTTGCGGTTAGGGTTATGTTTAGGGTTGTTAGGAAAGAGTGAAGACGCAGAGTCCTGTTGAGTGTGGGGTTGCGTAAAGGCTCCCCCAGGGAGTTCAGGTGTACCCAAAGGCTTCCGCTGAGAGCACTTTTTGATGGCAGAAAGTGGCACCGTACGTGTTTTTTCGGGTCTAACTCGGGTTCAGCTTCTTGTTGCGGTTAGGGTTATGTTTAGGGTTGTTAGGAAAGAGTGAAGACGCAGAGTCCTGTTGAGTGTGGGGTTGCGTAAAGGCTCCCCCAGGGAGTTCAGGTGTACCCAAAGGCTTCCGCTGAGAGCACTTTTTGATGGCAGAAAGTGGCACCGTACGTGTTTTTTCGGGTCTAACTCGGGTTGAGCTTCTTGTTGCGGTTAGGGTTATGTTTAGGGTTGTTAGGAAAGAGTGAAGACGCAGAGTCCTGTTGAGTGTGGGGTTGCGTAAAGGCTCCCCCAGGGAGTTCAGGTGTACCCAAAGGCTTCCGCTGAGAGCACTTTTGGATGGCAGAAAGTGGCACCGTACGTGTTTTTTCGGGTCTAACTCGGGTTCAGCTTCTTGTTGCGGTTAGGGTTATGTTTAGGGTTGTTAGGAAAGAGTGAAGATGCAGAGTCCTGTTGAGTGTGGGGTTGCGTAAAGGCTCCCCCAGGGAGTTCAGGTGTACCCAAAGGCTTCCGCTGAGAGCACTTTTTGATGGCAGAAAGTGGCACCGTACGTGTTTTTTCGGGTCTAACTCGGGTTGAGCTTCTTGTTGCGGTTAGGGTTATGTTTAGGGTTGTTAGGAAAGAGTGAAGACGCAGAGTCCTGTTGAGTGTGGGGTTGCGTAAAGGCTCCCCCAGGGAGTTCAGGTGTACCCAAAGGCTTCCGCTGAGAGCACTTTTTGATGGCAGAAAGTGGCACCGTACGTGTTTTTTCGGGTCTAACTCGGGTTCAGCTTCTTGTTGCGGTTAGGCTTATGTTTAGGGTTGTTAGGAAAGAGTGAAGACGCAGAGTCCTGTTGAGTGTGGGGTTGCGTAAAGGCTCCCCCAGGGAGTTCAAGTGTACCCAAAGGCTTCCGCTGAGAGCACTTTTTGATGGAGAAAGTGGCACCGTACGTGTTTTTTCGGGTCTAACTCGGGTTGAGCTTCTTGTTGCGGTTAGGGTTATGTTTAGGGTTGTTAGGAAAGAGTGAAGACGCAGAGTCCTGTTGAGTGTGGGGTTGCGTAAAGGCTCCCCCAGGGAGTTCAGGTGTACCCAAAGGCTTCCGCTGAGAGCACTTTTTGATGGCAGAAAGTGGCACCGTACGTGTTTTTTCGGGTCTAACTCGGGTTCAGCTTCTTGTTGCGGTTAGGGTTATGTTTAGGGTTGTTAGGAAAGAGTGAAGACGCAGAGTCCTGTTGAGTGTGGGGTTGCGTAAAGGCTCCCCCAGGGAGTTCAGGTGTACCCAAAGGCTTCCGCTGAGAGCACTTTTTGATGGCAGAAAGTGGCACCGTACGTGTTTTTTCGGGTCTAACTCGGGTTCAGCTTCTTGTTGCGGTTAGGGTTATGTTTAGGGTTGTTAGGAAAGAGTGAAGACGCAGAGTCCTGTTGAGTGTGGGGTTGCGTAAAGGCTCCCCCAGGGAGTTCAGGTGTACCCAAAGGCTTCCGCTGAGAGCACTTTTTGATGGCAGAAAGTGGCACCGTACGTGTTTTTTCGGGTCTAACTCGGGTTGAGCTTCTTGTTGCGGTTAGGGTTATGTTTAGGGTTGTTAGGAAAGAGTGAAGACGCAGAGTCCTGTTGAGTGTGGGGTTGCGTAAAGGCTCCCCCAGGGAGTTCAGGTGTACCCAAAGGCTTCCGCTGAGAGCACTTTTGGATGGCAGAAAGTGGCACCGTACGTGTTTTTTCGGGTCTAACTCGGGTTCAGCTTCTTGTTGCGGTTAGGGTTATGTTTAGGGTTGTTAGGAAAGAGTGAAGATGCAGAGTCCTGTTGAGTGTGGGGTTGCGTAAAGGCTCCCCCAGGGAGTTCAGGTGTACCCAAAGGCTTCCGCTGAGAGCACTTTTTGATGGCAGAAAGTGGCACCGTACGTGTTTTTTCGGGTCTAACTCGGGTTCAGCTTCTTGTTGCGGTTAGGGTTATGTTTAGGGTTGTTAGGAAAGAGTGAAGACGCAGAGTCCTGTTGAGTGTGGGGTTGCGTAAAGGCTCCCCCAGGGAGTTCAGGTGTACCCAAAGGCTTCCGCTGAGAGCACTTTTTGATGGCAGAAAGTGGCACCGTACGTGTTTTTTCGGGTCTAACTCGGGTTCAGCTTCTTGTTGCGGTTAGGCTTATGTTTAGGGTTGTTAGGAAAGAGTGAAGACGCAGAGTCCTGTTGAGTGTGGGGTTGCGTAAAGGCTCCCCCAGGGAGTTCAAGTGTACCCAAAGGCTTCCGCTGAGAGCACTTTTTGATGGAGAAAGTGGCACCGTACGTGTTTTTTCGGGTCTAACTCGGGTTGAGCTTCTTGTTGCGGTTAGGGTTATGTTTAGGGTTGTTAGGAAAGAGTGAAGACGCAGAGTCCTGTTGAGTGTGGGGTTGCGTAAAGGCTCCCCCAGGGAGTTCAGGTGTACCCAAAGGCTTCCGCTGAGAGCACTTTTTGATGGCAGAAAGTGGCACCGTACGTGTTTTTTCGGGTCTAACTCGGGTTCAGCTTCTTGTTGCGGTTAGGGTTATGTTTAGGGTTGTTAGGAAAGAGTGAAGACGCAGAGTCCTGTTGAGTGTGGGGTTGCGTAAAGGCTCCCCCAGGGAGTTCAGGTGTACCCAAAGGCTTCCGCTGAGAGCACTTTTTGATGGCAGAAAGTGGCACCGTACGTGTTTTTTCGGGTCTAACTCGGGTTCAGCTTCTTGTTGCGGTTAGGGTTATGTTTAGGGTTGTTAGGAAAGAGTGAAGACGCAGAGTCCTGTTGAGTGTGGGGTTGCGTAAAGGCTCCCCCAGGGAGTTCAGGTGTACCCAAAGGCTTCCGCTGAGAGCACTTTTTGATGGCAGGAAGTGGCACCGTACGTGTTTTTTCGGGTCTAACTCGGGTTGAGCTTCTTGTTGCGGTTAGGGTTATGTTTAGGGTTGTTAGGAAAGAGTGAAGACGCAGAGTCCTGTTGAGTGTGGGGTTGCGTAAAGGCTCCCCCAGGGAGTTCAGGTGTACCCAAAGGCTTCCGCTGAGAGCACTTTTGGATGGCAGGAAGTGGCACCGTACGTGTTTTTTCGGGTCTAACTCGGGTTGAGCTTCTTGTTGCGGTTAGGGTTATGTTTAGGGTTGTTAGGAAAGAGTGAAGACGCAGAGTCCTGTTGAGTGTGGGGTTGCGTAAAGGCTCCCCCAGGGAGTTCAGGTGTACCCAAAGGCTTCCGCTGAGAGCACTTTTTGATGGCAGAAAGTGGCACCGTACGTGTTTTTTCGGGTCTAACTCGGGTTCAGCTTCTTGTTGCGGTTAGGGTTATGTTTAGGGTTGTTAGGAAAGAGTGAAGACGCAGAGTCCTGTTGAGTGTGGGGTTGCGTAAAGGCTCCCCCAGGGAGTTCAGGTGTACCCAAAGGCTTCCGCTGAGAGCACTTTTTGATGGCAGGAAGTGGCACCGTACGTGTTTTTTCGGGTCTAACTCGGGTTGAGCTTCTTGTTGCGGTTAGGGTTATGTTTAGGGTTGTTAGGAAAGAGTGAAGACGCAGAGTCCTGTTGAGTGTGGGGTTGCGTAAAGGCTCCCCCAGGGAGTTCAGGTGTACCCAAAGGCTTCCGCTAAGAGCACTTTTTGATGGCAGAAAGTGGCACCGTACGTGTTTTTTCAGGTCTAACTCGGGTTCAGCTTCTTGTTGCGGTTAGGGTTGTGTTTAGGGTTGTTAGGAAAGAGTGAAGACGCAGAGTCCTGTTGAGTGTGGGGTTGCGTAAAGGCTCCCCCAGGGAGTTCAGGTGTACCCAAAGGCTTCCGCTGAGAGCACTTTTGGATGGCAGAAAGTGGCACCGTACGTGTTTTTTCGGGTCTAACTCGGGTTGAGCTTCTTGTTGCGGTTAGGGTTATGTTTAGGGTTGTTAGGAAAGAGTGAAGACGCAGAGTCCTGTTGAGTGTGGGGTTGCGTAAAGGCTCCCCCAGGGAGTTCAGGTGTACCCAAAGGCTTCCGCTGAGAGCACTTTTTGATGGCAGAAAGTGGCACCGTACGTGTTTTTTCGGGTCTAACTCGGGTTCAGCTTCTTGTTGCGGTTAGGGTTATGTTTAGGGTTGTTAGGAAAGAGTGAAGACGCAGAGTCCTGTTGAGTGTGGGGTTGCGTAAAGGCTCCCCCAGGGAGTTCAGGTGTACCCAAAGGCTTCCGCTGAGAGCACTTTTTGATGGCAGAAAGTGGCACCGTACGTGTTTTTTCGGGTCTAACTCGGGTTGAGCTTCTTGTTGCGGTTAGGGTTATGTTTAGGGTTGTTAGGAAAGAGTGAAGACGCAGAGTCCTGTTGAGTGTGGGGTTGCGTAAAGGCTCCCCCAGGGAGTTCAGGTGTACCCAAAGGCTTCCGCTGAGAGCACTTTTGGATGGCAGAAAGTGGCACCGTACGTGTTTTTTCGGGTCTAACTCGGGTTCAGCTTCTTGTTGCGGTTAGGGTTATGTTTAGGGTTGTTAGGAAAGAGTGAAGATGCAGAGTCCTGTTGAGTGTGGGGTTGCGTAAAGGCTCCCCCAGGGAGTTCAGGTGTACCCAAAGGCTTCCGCTGAGAGCACTTTTTGATGGCAGAAAGTGGCACCGTACGTGTTTTTTCGGGTCTAACTCGGGTTCAGCTTCTTGTTGCGGTTAGGGTTATGTTTAGGGTTGTTAGGAAAGAGTGAAGACGCAGAGTCCTGTTGAGTGTGGGGTTGCGTAAAGGCTCCCCCAGGGAGTTCAGGTGTACCCAAAGGCTTCCGCTGAGAGCACTTTTTGATGGCAGAAAGTGGCACCGTACGTGTTTTTTCGGGTCTAACTCGGGTTCAGCTTCTTGTTGCGGTTAGGCTTATGTTTAGGGTTGTTAGGAAAGAGTGAAGACGCAGAGTCCTGTTGAGTGTGGGGTTGCGTAAAGGCTCCCCCAGGGAGTTCAAGTGTACCCAAAGGCTTCCGCTGAGAGCACTTTTTGATGGAGAAAGTGGCACCGTACGTGTTTTTTCGGGTCTAACTCGGGTTGAGCTTCTTGTTGCGGTTAGGGTTATGTTTAGGGTTGTTAGGAAAGAGTGAAGACGCAGAGTCCTGTTGAGTGTGGGGTTGCGTAAAGGCTCCCCCAGGGAGTTCAGGTGTACCCAAAGGCTTCCGCTGAGAGCACTTTTTGATGGCAGAAAGTGGCACCGTACGTGTTTTTTCGGGTCTAACTCGGGTTCAGCTTCTTGTTGCGGTTAGGGTTATGTTTAGGGTTGTTAGGAAAGAGTGAAGACGCAGAGTCCTGTTGAGTGTGGGGTTGCGTAAAGGCTCCCCCAGGGAGTTCAGGTGTACCCAAAGGCTTCCGCTGAGAGCACTTTTGGATGGCAGAAAGTGGCACCGTACGTGTTTTTTCGGGTCTAACTCGGGTTCAGCTTCTTGTTGCGGTTAGGGTTATGTTTAGGGTTGCTAGGAAAGAGTGAAGACGCAGAGTCCTGTTGAGTGTGGGGTTGCGTAAAGGCTCCCCCAGGGAGTTCAGGTGTACCCAAAGGCTTCCGCTGAGAGCACTTTTTGATGGCAGGAAGTGGCACCGTACGTGTTTTTTCGGGTCTAACTCGGGTTGAGCTTCTTGTTGCGGTTAGGGTTATGTTTAGGGTTGTTAGGAAAGAGTGAAGACGCAGAGTCCTGTTGAGTGTGGGGTTGCGTAAAGGCTCCCCCAGGGAGTTCAGGTGTACCCAAAGGCTTCCGCTAAGAGCACTTTTTGATGGCAGAAAGTGGCACCGTACGTGTTTTTTCAGGTCTAACTCGGGTTCAGCTTCTTGTTGCGGTTAGGGTTGTGTTTAGGGTTGTTAGGAAAGAGTGAAGACGCAGAGTCCTGTTGAGTGTGGGGTTGCGTAAAGGCTCCCCCAGGGAGTTCAGGTGTACCCAAAGGCTTCCGCTGAGAGCACTTTTGGATGGCAGAAAGTGGCACCGTACGTGTTTTTTCGGGTCTAACTCGGGTTCAGCTTCTTGTTCCGGTTAGGCTTATGTTTAGGGTTGTTAGGAAAGAGTGAAAACGCAGAGTCCTGTTGAGTGTGGGGTTGCGTAAAGACTCCCCCAGGGAGTTCAGGTGTACCCAAAGGCTTCCGCTGAGAGCACTTTTTGATGGCAGAAAGTGGCACCGTACGTGTTTTTTCGGGTCTAACTCGGGTTGAGCTTCTTGTTGCGGTTAGGGTTATGTTTAGGGTTGTTAGGAAAGAGTGAAGACGCAGAGTCCTGTTGAGTGTGGGGTTGCGTAAAGGCTCCCCCAGGGAGTTCAGGTGTACCCAAAGGCTTCCGCTGAGAGCACTTTTTGATGGCAGAAAGTGGCACCGTACGTGTTTTTTCGGGTCTAACTCGGGTTCAGCTTCTTGTTGCGGTTAGGGTTATGTTCAGGGTTGTTAGGAAAGAGTGAAGACGCAGAGTCCTGTTGAGTGTGGGGTTGCGTAAAGGCTCCCCCAGGGAGTTCAGGTGTACCCAAAGGCTTCCGCTGAGAGCACTTTTTGATGGCAGAAAGTGGCACCGTACGTGTTTTTTCGGGTCTAACTCGGGTTCAGCTTCTTGTTCCGGTTAGGCTTATGTTTAGGGTTGTTAGGAAAGAGTGAAAACGCAGAGTCCTGTTGAGTGTGGGGTTGCGTAAAGACTCCCCCAGGGAGTTCAGGTGTACCCAAAGGCTTCCGCTGAGAGCACTTTTTGATGGCAGAAAGTGGCACCGTACGTGTTTTTTCGGGTCTAACTCGGGTTGAGCTTCTTGTTGCGGTTAGGGTTATGTTTAGGGTTGTTAGGAAAGAGTGAAGACGCAGAGTCCTGTTGAGTGTGGGGTTGCGTAAAGGCTCCCCCAGGGAGTTCACGTGTACCCAAAGGCTTCCGCTGAGAGCACTTTTTGATGGCAGAAAGTGGCACCGTACGTGTTTTTTCGGGTCTAACTCGGGTTCAGCTTCTTGTTGCGGTTAGGGTTATGTTCAGGGTTGTTAGGAAAGAGTGAAGACGCAGAGTCCTGTTGAGTGTGGGGTTGCGTAAAGGCTCCCCCAGGGAGTTCAGGTGTACCCAAAGGCTTCCGCTGAGAGCACTTTTTGATGGCAGAAAGTGGCACCGTACGTGTTTTTTCGGGTCTAACTCGGGTTCAGCTTCTTGTTGCGGTTAGGGTTATGTTTAGGGTTGTTAGGAAAGAGTGAAGACGCAGAGTCCTGTTGAGTGTGGGGTTGCGTAAAGGCTCCCCCAGGGAGTTCAGGTGTACCCAAAGGCTTCCGCTGAGAGCACTTTTTGATGGCAGAAAGTGGCACCGTACGTGTTTTTTCGGGTCTAACTCGGGTTCAGCTTCTTGTTGCGGTTAGGGTTATGTTTAGGGTTGTTAGGAAAGAGTGAAGACGCAGAGTCCTGTTGAGTGTGGGGTTGCGTAAAGGCTCCCCCAGGGAGTTCAGGTGTACCCAAAGGCTTCCGCTGAGAGCACTTTTTGATGGCAGAAAGTGGCACCGTACGTGTTTTTTCGGGTCTAACTCGGGTTCAGCTTCTTGTTCCGGTTAGGCTTATGTTTAGGGTTGTTAGGAAAGAGTGAAGACGCAGAGTCCTGTTGAGTGTGGGGTTGCGTAAAGGCTCCCCCAGGGAGTTCAGGTGTACCCAAAGGCTTCCTCTGAGAGCACTTTTTGATGGCAGAAAGTGGCACCGTACGTGTTTTTTCGGGTCTAACTCGGGTTCAGCTTCTTGTTGCGGTTAGGGTTATGTTTAGGGTTGTTAGGAAAGAGTGAAGACGCAGAGTCCTGTTGAGTGTGGGGTTGCGTAAAGGCTCCTCCAGGGAGTTCAGGTGTACCCAAAGGCTTCCGCTGAGAGCACTTTTTGATGGCAGAAAGTGGCACCGTACGTGTTTTTTCGGGTCTAACTCGGGTTCAGCTTCTTGTTGCGGTTAGGGTTATGTTTAGGGTTGTTAGGAAAGAGTGAAGACTCAGAGTCCTGTTGAGTGTGGGGTTGCGTAAAGGCTCCCCCAGGGAGTTCAGGTGTACCCAAAGGCTTCCGCTGAGAGCACTTTTGGATGGCAGAAAGTGGCACCGTACGTGTTTTTTCGGGTCTAACTCGGGTTCAGCTTCTTGTTGCGGTTAGGGTTATGTTTAGGGTTGTTAGGAAAGAGTGAAGACGCAGAGTCCTGTTGAGTGTGGGGTTGCGTAAAGGCTCCCCCAGGGAGTTCAGGTGTACCCAAAGGCTTCCGCTGAGAGCACTTTTTGATGGCAGAAAGTGGCACCGTACGTGTTTTTTCGGGTCTAACTCGGGTTCAGCTTCTTGTTGCGGTTAGGGTTATGTTTAGGGTTGTTAGGAAAGAGTGAAGACGCAGAGTCCTGTTGAGTGTGGGGTTGCGTAAAGGCTCCCCCAGGGAGTTCAGGTGTACCCAAAGGCTTCCGCTGAGAGCACTTTTTGATGGCAGAAAGTGGCACCGTACGTGTTTTTTCGGGTCTAACTCGGGTTGAGCTTCTTGTTGCGGTTAGGGTTATGTTTAGGGTTGTTAGGAAAGAGTGAAGACGCAGAGTCCTGTTGAGTGTGGGGTTGCGTAAAGGCTCCCCCAGGGAGTTCAGGTGTTCCCAAAGGCTTCCGCTGAGAGCACTTTTTGATGGCAGAAAGTGGCACCGTACGTGTTTTTTCGGGTCTAACTCGGGTTGAGCTTCTTGTTGCGGTTAGGGTTATGTTTAGGGTTGTTAGGAAAGAGTGAAGACGCAGAGTCCTGTTGAGTGTGGGGTTGCGTAAAGGCTCCCCCAGGGAGTTCAGGTGTACCCAAAGGCTTCCGCTGAGAGCACTTTTTGATGGCAGAAAGTGGCACCGTACGTGTTTTTTCGGGTCTAACTCGGGTTCAGCTTCTTGTTGCGGTTAGGGTTATGTTTAGGGTTGTTAGGAAAGAGTGAAGACGCAGAGTCCTGTTGAGTGTGGGGTTGCGTAAAGGCTCCCCCAGGGAGTTCAGGTGTACCCAAAGGCTTCCGCTGAGAGCACTTTTTGATGGCAGAAAGTGGCACCGTACGTGTTTTTTCGGGTCTAACTCGGGTTGAGCTTCTTGTTGCGGTTAGGGTTATGTTTAGGGTTGTTAGGAAAGAGTGAAGACGCAGAGTCCTGTTGAGTGTGGGGTTGCGTAAAGTCTCCCCCAGGGAGTTCAGGTGTACCCAAAGGCTTCCGCTGAGAGCACTTTTTGATGGCAGAAAGTGGCACCGTACGTGTTTTTTCGGGTCTAACTCGGGTTCAGCTTCTTGTTGCGGTTAGGGTTATGTTTAGGGTTGTTAGGAAAGAGTGAAGACGCAGAGTCCTGTTGAGTGTGGGGTTGCGTAAAGGCTCCCCCAGGGAGTTCAGGTGTACCCAAAGGCTTCCGCTGAGAGCACTTTTTGATGGCAGAAAGTGGCACCGTACGTGTTTTTTCGGGTCTAACTCGGGTTCAGCTTCTTGTTGCGGTTAGGGTTATGTTTAGGGTTGTTAGGAAAGAGTGAAGACGCAGAGTCCTGTTGAGTGTGGGGTTGCGTAAAGGCTCCCCCAGGGAGTTCACGTGTACCCAAAGGCTTCCGCTGAGAGCACTTTTTGATGGCAGAAAGTGGCACCGTACGTGTTTTTTCGGGTCTAACTCGGGTTGAGCTTCTTGTTCCGGTTAGGCTTATGTTTAGGGTTGTTAGGAAAGAGTGAAGACGCAGAGTCCTGTTGAGTGTGGGGTTGTGTAAAGGCTCCCCCAGGGAGTTCAGGTGTTCCCAAAGGCTTCCGCTGAGAGCACTTTTTGATGGCAGAAAGTGGCACCGTACGTGATTTTTCGGGTCTAACTCGGGTTCAGCTTCTTGTTGCGGTTAGGGTTATGTTTAGGGTTGTTAGGAAAGAGTGAAGACGCAGAGTCCTGTTGAGTGTGGGGTTGCGTAAAGGCTCCCCCAGGGAGTTCAGGTGTACCCAAAGGCTTCCGCTGAGAGCACTTTTTGATGGCAGAAAGTGGCACCGTACGTGTTTTTTCGGGTCTAACTCGGGTTGAGCTTCTTGTTGCGGTTAGGGTTATGTTTAGGGTTGTTAGGAAAGAGTGAAGACGCAGAGTCCTGTTGAGTGTGGGGTTGCGTAAAGGCTCCCCCAGGGAGTTCAGGTGTACCCAAAGGCTTCCGCTGAGAGCACTTTTTGATGGCAGAAAGTGGCACCGTACGTGTTTTTTCGGGTCTAACTCGGGTTCAGCTTCTTGTTGTGGTTAGGGTTATGTTTAGGGTTGTTAGGAAAGAGTGAAGACGCAGAGTCCTGTTGAGTGTGGGGTTGCGTAAAGGCTCCCCCAGGGAGTTCAGGTGTACCCAAAGGCTTCCGCTGAGAGAACTTTTGGATGGCAGAAAGTGGCACCGTACGTGTTTTTTCGGGTCTAACTCGGGTTCAGCTTCTTGTTGCGTTTAGGGTTATGTTTAGGGTTGTTAGGAAAGAGTGAAGACGCAGAGTCCTGTTGAGTGTGGGGTTGCGTAAAGGCTCCCCCAGGGAGTTCAGGTGTACCCAAAGGCTTCCGCTGAGAGCACTTTTTGATGGCAGAAAGTGGCACCGTACGTGTTTTTTCGGGTCTAACTCGGGTTCAGCTTCTTGTTGCGGTTAGGGTTATGTTTAGGGTTGTTAGGAAAGAGTGAAGACGCAGAGTCCTGTTGAGTGCGGGGTTGCGTAAAGGCTCCCCCAGGGAGTTCAGGTGTACCCAAAGGCTTCCGCTGAGAGCACTTTTTGATGGCAGAAAGTGGCACCGTACGTGTTTTTTCGGGTCTAACTCGGGTTCAGCTTCTTGTTGCGGTTAGGGTTATGTTTAGGGTTGTTAGGAAAGAGTGAAGACGCAGAGTCCTGTTGAGTGTGGGGTTGCGTAAAGGCTCCCCCAGGGAGTTCACGTGTACCCAAAGGCTTCCGCTGAGAGCACTTTTTGATGGCAGAAAGTGGCACCGTACGTGTTTTTTCGGGTCTAACTCGGGTTCAGCTTCTTGTTGCGGTTAGGGTTATGTTTAGGGTTGTTAGGAAAGAGTGAAGACGCAGAGTCCTGTTGAGTGTGCGGTTGCGTAAAGGCTCCCCCAGGGAGTTCAGGTGTACCCAAAGGCTTCCGCTGAGAGCACTTTTTGATGGCAGAAAGTGGCATCGTACGTGTTTTTTCGGGTCTAACTCGGGTTCAGCTTCTTGTTGCGGTTAGGGTTATGTTTAGGGTTGTTAGGAAAGAGTGAAGACGCAGAGTCCTGTTGAGTGTGGGGTTGCGTAAAGGCTCCCCCAGGGAGTTCAGGTGTACCCAAAGGCTTCCGCTGAGAGCACTTTTTGATGGCAGAAAGTGGCACCGTACGTGTTTTTTCGGGTCTAACTCGGGTTCAGCTTCTTGTTGCGGTTAGGGTTATGTTTAGGGTTGTTAGGAAAGAGTGAAGACGCAGAGTCCTGTTGAGTGTGGGGTTGCGTAAAGGCTCCCCCAGGGAGTTCAGGTGTACCCAAAGGCTTCCGCTGAGAGCACTTTTGGATGGCAGAAAGTGGCACCGTACGTGTTTTTTCGGGTCTAACTCGGGTTGAGCTTCTTGTTGCGGTTAGGGTTATGTTTAGGGTTGTTAGGAAAGAGTGAAGACGCAGAGTCCTGTTGAGTGTGGGGTTGCGTAAAGGCTCCCCCAGGGAGTTCAGGTGTACCCAAAGGCTTCCGCTGAGAGCACTTTTTGATGGCAGAAAGTGGCACCGTACGTGTTTTTTCGGGTCTAACTCGGGTTCAGCTTCTTGTTGCGGTTAGGGTTATGTTTAGGGTTGTTAGGAAAGAGCGAAGACGCAGAGTCCTGTTGAGTGTGGGGTTGCGTAAAGGCTCCCCCAGGGAGTTCAGGTGTACCCAAAGGCTTCCGCTGAGAGCACTTTTTGATGGCAGAAAGTGGCACCGTACGTGTTTTTTCGGGTCTAACTCGGGTTCAGCTTCTTGTTGCGGTTAGGGTTATGTTTAGGGTTGTTAGGAAAGAGCGAAGACGCAGAGTCCTGTTGAGTGTGGGGTTGCGTAAAGGCTCCCCCAGGGAGTTCAGGTGTACCCAAAGGCTTCCGCTGAGAGCACTTTTTGATGGCAGAAAGTGGCACCGTACGTGTTTTTTCGGGTCTAACTCGGGTTCAGCTTCTTGTTGCGGTTAGGGTTATGTTTAGGGTTGTTAGGAAAGAGTGAAGACGCAGAGTCCTGTTGAGTGTGGGGTTGCGTAAAGGCTCCCCCAGGGAGTTCAGGTGTACCCAAAGGCTTCCGCTGAGAGCACTTTTTGATGGCAGAAAGTGGCACCGTACGTGTTTTTTCGGGTCTAACTCGGGTTCAGCTTCTTGTTGCGGTTAGGGTTATGTTTAGGGTTGTTAGGTAAGAGTGAAGACGCAGAGTCCTGTTGAGTGTGGGGTTGCGTAAAGGCTCCCCCAGGGAGTTCACGTGTACCCAAAGGCTTCCGCTGAGAGCACTTTTTGATGGCAGAAAGTGGCACCGTACGTGTTTTTTCGGGTCTAACTCGGGTTCAGCTTCTTGTTGCGGTTAGGGTTATGTTTAGGGTTGTTAGGAAAGAGTGAAGACGCAGAGTCCTGTTGAGTGTGGGGTTGCGTAAAGGCTCCCCCAGGGAGTTCAGGTGTACCCAAAGGCTTCCGCTGAGAGCACTTTTTGATGGCAGAAAGTGGCACCGTACGTGTTTTTTCGGGTCTAACTCGGGTTCAGCTTCTTGTTGCGGTTAGGGTTATGTTTAGGGTTGTTAGGAAAGAGTGAAGACGCAGAGTCCTGTTGAGTGTGGGGTTGCGTAAAGGCTCCCCCAGGGAGTTCAGGTGTACCCAAAGGCTTCCGCTGAGAGCACTTTTTGATGGCAGAAAGTGGCACCGTACGTGTTTTTTCGGGTCTAACTCGGGTTCAGCTTCTTGTTGCGGTTAGGGTTATGTTTAGGGTTGTTAGGAAAGAGTGAAGACGCAGAGTCCTGTTGAGTGTGGGGTTGCGTAAAGGCTCCCCCAGGGAGTTCAGGTGTACCCAAAGGCTTCCGCTGAGAGCACTTTTTGATGGCAGAAAGTGGCACCGTACGTGTTTTTTCGGGTCTAACTCGGGTTCAGCTTCTTGTTGCGGTTAGGGTTATGTTTAGGGTTGTTAGGAAAGAGTGAAGACTCAGAGTCCTGTTGAGTGTGGGGTTGCGTAAAGGCTCCCCCAGGGAGTTCAGGTGTACCCAAAGGCTTCCGCTGAGAGCACTTTTTGATGGCAGAAAGTGGCACCGTACGTGTTTTTTCGGGTCTAACTCGGGTTCAGCTTCTTGTTGCGGTTAGGGTTATGTTTAGGGTTGTTAGGAAAGAGTGAAGACGCAGAGTCCTGTTGAGTGTGGGGTTGCGTAAAGGCTCCCCCAGGGAGTTCAGGTGTACCCAAAGGCTTCCGCTGAGAGCACTTTTTGATGGCAGAAAGTGGCACCGTACGTGTTTTTTCGGGTCTAACTCGGGTTCAGCTTCTTGTTGCGGTTAGGGTTATGTTTAGGGTTGTTAGGAAAGAGTGAAGACGCAGAGTCCTGTTGAGTGTGGGGTTGCGTAAAGGCTCCCCCAGGGAGTTCAGGTGTACCCAAAGGCTTCCGCTGAGAGCACTTTTTGATGGCAGAAAGTGGCACCGTACGTGTTTTTTCGGGTCTAACTCGGGTTCAGCTTCTTGTTGCGGTTAGGGTTATGTTTAGGGTTGTTAGGAAAGAGTGAAGACGCAGAGTCCTGTTGAGTGTGGGGTTGCGTAAAGGCTCCCCCAGGGAGTTCAGGTGTACCCAAAGGCTTCCGCTGAGAGCACTTTTTGATGGCAGAAAGTGGCACCGTACGTGTTTTTTCGGGTCTAACTCGGGTTCAGCTTCTTGTTGCGGTTAGGGTTATGTTTAGGGTTGTTAGGAAAGAGTGAAGACGCAGAGTCCTGTTGAGTGTGGGGTTGCGTAAAGGCTCCCCCAGGGAGTTCAGGTGTACCCAAAGGCTTCCGCTGAGAGCACTTTTTGATGGCAGAAAGTGGCACCGTACGTGTTTTTTCGGGTCTAACTCGGGTTCAGCTTCTTGTTGCGGTTAGGGTTATGTTTAGGGTTGTTAGGAAAGAGTGAAGACTCAGAGTCCTGTTGAGTGTGGGGTTGCGTAAAGGCTCCCCCAGGGAGTTCAGGTGTACCCAAAGGCTTCCGCTGAGAGCACTTTTTGATGGCAGAAAGTGGCACCGTACGTGTTTTTTCGGGTCTAACTCGGGTTGAGCTTCTTGTTGCGGTTAGGGTTATGTTTAGGGTTGTTAGGAAAGAGTGAAGACGCAGAGTCCTGTTGAGTGTGGGGTTGCGTAAAGGCTCCCCCAGGGAGTTCAGGTGTACCCAAAGGCTTCCGCTGAGAGCACTTTTTGATGGCAGAAAGTGGCACCGTACGTGTTTTTTCGGGTCTAACTCGGGTTCAGCTTCTTGTTGCGGTTAGGGTTATGTTTAGGGTTGTTAGGAAAGAGTGAAGACGCAGAGTCCTGTTGAGTGTGGGGTTGCGTAAAGGCTCCCCCAGGGAGTTCAGGTGTTCCCAAAGGCTTCCGCTGAGAGCACTTTTTGATGGCAGAAAGTGGCACCGTACGTGTTTTTTCGGGTCTAACTCGGGTTCAGCTTCTTGTTGCGGTTAGGGTTATGTTTAGGGTTGTTAGGAAAGAGTGAAGACGCAGAGTCCTGTTGAGTGTGGGGTTGCGTAAAGGCTCCCCCAGGGAGTTCAGGTGTACCCAAAGGCTTCCGCTGAGAGCACTTTTTGATGGCAGAAAGTGGCACCGTACGTGTTTTTTCGGGTCTAACTCGGGGTTCAGCTTCTTGTTGCGGTTAGGGTTATGTTTAGGGTTGTTAGGAAAGAGTGAAGACGCAGAGTCCTGTTGAGTGTGGGGTTGCGTAAAGGCTCCCCCAGGGAGTTCAGGTGTACCCAAAGGCTTCCGCTGAGAGCACTTTTGGATGGCAGAAAGTGGCACCGTACGTGTTTTTTCGGGTCTAACTCGGGTTCAGCTTCTTGTTGCGGTTAGGGTTATGTTTAGGGTTGTTAGGAAAGAGTGAAGACGCAGAGTCCTGTTGAGTGTGGGGTTGCGTAAAGGCTCCCCCAGGGAGTTCACGTGTACCCAAAGGCTTCCGCTGAGAGCACTTTTTGATGGCAGAAAGTGGCACCGTACGTGTTTTTTCGGGTCTAACTCGGGTTCAGCTTCTTGTTGCGGTTAGGGTTATGTTTAGGGTTGTTAGGAAAGAGTGAAGACGCAGAGTCCTGTTGAGTGTGGGGTTGCGTAAAGGCTCCCCCAGGGAGTTCAGGTGTACCCAAAGGCTTCCGCTGAGAGCACTTTTTGATGGCAGAAAGTGGCACCGTTCGTGTTTTTTCGGGTCTAACTCGGGTTGAGCTTCTTGTTGCGGTTAGGGTTATGTTTAGGGTTGTTAGGAAAGAGTGAAGACGCAGAGTCCTGTTGAGTGTGGGGTTGCGTAAAGGCTCCCCCAGGGAGTTCAGGTGTACCCAAAGGCTTCCGCTGAGAGCACTTTTTGATGGCAGAAAGTGGCACCGTACGTGTTTTTTCGGGTCTAACTCGGGTTCAGCTTCTTGTTCCGGTTAGGCTTATGTTTAGGGTTGTTAGGAAAGAGTGAAGACGCAGAGTCCTGTTGAGTGTGGGGTTGTGTAAAGGCTCCCCCAGGGAGTTCAGGTGTTCCCAAAGGCTTCCGCTGAGAGCACTTTTTGATGGCAGAAAGTGGCACCGTACGTGTTTTTTCGGGTCTAACTCGGGTTCAGCTTCTTGTTGCGGTTAGGGTTATATTTAGGGTTGTTAGGAAAGAGTGAAGACGCAGAGTCCTGTTGAGTGTGCGGTTGCGTAAAGGCTCCCCCAGGGAGTTCAGGTGTACCCAAAGGCTTCCGCTGAGAGCACTTTTTGATGGCAGAAAGTGGCACCGTACGTGTTTTTTCGGGTCTAACTCGGGTTCAGCTTCTTGTTGCGGTTAGGGTTATGTTTAGGGTTGTTAGGAAAGAGTGAAGACGCAGAGTCCTGTTGAGTGTGGGGTTGCGTAAAGGCTCCCCCAGGGAGTTCAGGTGTACCCAAAGGCTTCCGCTGAGAGCACTTTTGGATGGCAGAAAGTGGCACCGTACGTGTTTTTTCGGGTCTAACTCGGGTTCAGCTTCTTGTTGCGGTTAGGGTTATGTTTAGGGTTGTTAGGAAAGAGTGAAGACGCAGAGTCCTGTTGAGTGTGGGGTTGCGTAAAGGCTCCCCCAGGGAGTTCAGGTGTACCCAAAGGCTTCCGCTGAGAGCACTTTTTGATGGCAGAAAGTGGCACCGTACGTGTTTTTTCGGGTCTAACTCGGGTTCAGCTTCTTGTTGCGGTTAGGGTTATGTTTAGGGTTGTTAGGAAAGAGTGAAGACGCAGAGTCCTGTTGAGTGTGGGGTTGCGTAAAGGCTCCCCCAGGGAGTTCAGGTGTACCCAAAGGCTTCCGCTGAGAGCACTTTTTGATGGCAGAAAGTGGCACCGTACGTGTTTTTTCGGGTCTAACTCGGGTTCAGCTTCTTGTTGCGGTTAGGGTTATGTTTAGGGTTGTTAGGAAAGAGTGAAGACGCAGAGTCCTGTTGAGTGCGGGGTTGCGTAAAGGCTCCCCCAGGGAGTTCAGGTGTACCCAAACTTCCGCTGAGAGCACTTTTTGATGGCAGAAAGTGGCACCGTACGTGTTTTTTCGGGTCTAACTCGGGTTCAGCTTCTTGTTGCGGTTAGGGTTATGTTTAGGGTTGTTAGGAAAGAGTGAAGACGCAGAGTCCTGTTGAGTGTGGGGTTGCGTAAAGGCTCCCCCAGGGAGTTCAGGTGTACCCAAAGGCTTCCGCTGAGAGCACTTTTGGTGGCAGAAAGTGGCACCGTACGTGTTTTTTCGGGTCTAACTCGGGTTCAGCTTCTTGTTGCGGTTAGGGTTATGTTTAGGGTTGTTAGGAAAGAGTGAAGACGCAGAGTCCTGTTGAGTGTGGGGTTGCGTAAAGGCTCCCCCAGGGAGTTCAGGTGTACCCAAAGGCTTCCGCTGAGAGCACTTTTTGATGGCAGAAAGTGGCACCGTACGTGTTTTTTCGGGTCTAACTCGGGTTCAGCTTCTTGTTGCGGTTAGGGTTATGTTTAGCGTTGTTAGGAAAGAGTGAAGACGCAGAGTCCTGTTGAGTGTGGGGTTGCGTAAAGGCTCCCCCAGGGAGTTCAGGTGTACCCAAAGGCTTCCGCTGAGAGCACTTTTTGATGGCAGAAAGTGGCACCGTACGTGTTTTTTCGGGTCTAACTCGGGTTCAGCTTCTTGTTGCGGTTAGGGTTATGTTTAGGGTTGTTAGGAAAGAGTGAAGACGCAGAGTCCTGTTGAGTGTGGGGTTGCGTAAAGGCTCCCCCAGGGAGTTCAGGTGTACCCAAAGGCTTCCGCTGAGAGCACTTTTTGATGGCAGAAAGTGGCACCGTACGTGTTTTTTCGGGTCTAACTCGGGTTCAGCTTCTTGTTGCGGTTAGGGTTATGTTTAGGGTTGTTAGGAAAGAGTGAAGACGCAGAGTCCTGTTGAGTGTGGGGTTGCGTAAAGGCTCCCCCAGGGAGTTCAGGTGTACCCAAAGGCTTCCGCTCAGAGCACTTTTTGATGGCAGAAAGTGGCACCGTACGTGTTTTTTCGGGTCTAACTCGGGTTCAGCTTCTTGTTGCGGTTAGGGTTATGTTTAGGGTTGTTAGGAAAGAGCGAAGACGCAGAGTCCTGTTGAGTGTGGGGTTGCGTAAAGGCTCCCCCAGGGAGTTCAGGTGTACCCAAAGGCTTCCGCTGAGAGCACTTTTTGATGGCAGAAAGTGGCACCGTACGTGTTTTTTCGGGTCTAACTCGGGTTCAGCTTCTTGTTGCGGTTAGGGTTATGTTTAGGGTTGTTAGGAAAGAGTGAAGACGCAGAGTCCTGTTGAGTGTGGGGTTGCGTAAAGGCTCCCCCAGGGAGTTCAGGTGTACCCAAAGGCTTCCGCTGAGAGCACTTTTTGATGGCAGAAAGTGGCACCGTACGTGTTTTTTCGGGTCTAACTCGGGTTCAGCTTCTTGTTGCGGTTAGGGTTATGTTTAGGGTTGTTAGGAAAGAGTGAAGACGCAGAGTCCTGTTGAGTGTGGGGTTGCGTAAAGGCTCCCCCAGGGAGTTCACGTGTACCCAAAGGCTTCCGCTGAGAGCACTTTTTGATGGCAGAAAGTGGCACCGTACGTGTTTTTTCGGGTCTAACTCGGGTTCAGCTTCTTGTTGCGGTTAGGGTTATGTTTAGGGTTGTTAGGAAAGAGTGAAAACGCAGAGTCCTGTTGAGTGTGGGGTTGCGTAAAGGCTCCCCCAGGGAGTTCACGTGTACCCAAAGGCTTCCGCTGAGAGCACTTTTTGATGGCAGAAAGTGGCACCGTACGTGTTTTTTCGGGTCTAACTCGGGTTCAGCTTCTTGTTGCGGTTAGGGTTATGTTTAGGGTTGTTAGGAAAGAGCGAAGACGCAGAGTCCTGTTGAGTGTGGGGTTGCGTAAAGGCTCCCCCAGGGAGTTCAGGTGTACCCAAAGGCTTCCGCTGAGAGCACTTTTTGATGGCAGAAAGTGGCACCGTACGTGTTTTTTCGGGTCTAACTCGGGTTCAGCTTCTTGTTGCGGTTAGGGTTATGTTTAGGGTTGTTAGGAAAGAGTGAAGACGCAGAGTCCTGTTGAGTGTGGGGTTGCGTAAAGGCTCCCCCAGGGAGTTCAGGTGTACCCAAAGGCTTCCGCTGAGAGCACTTTTGGATGGCAGAAAGTGGCACCGTACGTGTTTTTTCGGGTCTAACTCGGGTTCAGCTTCTTGTTGCGGTTAGGGTTATGTTTAGGGTTGTTAGGAAAGAGCGAAGACGCAGAGTCCTGTTGAGTGTGGGGTTGCGTAAAGGCTCCCCCAGGGAGTTCAGGTGTACCCAAAGGCTTCCGCTGAGAGCACTTTTTGATGGCAGAAAGTGGCACCGTACGTGTTTTTTCGGGTCTAACTCGGGTTCAGCTTCTTGTTGCGGTTAGGGTTATGTTTAGGGTTGTTAGGAAAGAGTGAAGACGCAGAGTCCTGTTGAGTGTGGGGTTGCGTAAAGGCTCCCCCAGGGAGTTCAGGTGTACCCAAAGGCTTCCGCTGAGAGCACTTTTTGATGGCAGAAAGTGGCACCGTACGTGTTTTTTCGGGTCTAACTCGGGTTCAGCTTCTTGTTGCGGTTAGGGTTATGTTTAGGGTTGTTAGGAAAGAGTGAAGACGCAGAGTCCTGTTGAGTGTGGGGTTGCGTAAAGGCTCCCCCAGGGAGTTCACGTGTACCCAAAGGCTTCCGCTGAGAGCACTTTTTGATGGCAGAAAGTGGCACCGTACGTGTTTTTTCGGGTCTAACTCGGGTTCAGCTTCTTGTTGCGGTTAGGGTTATGTTTAGGGTTGTTAGGAAAGAGTGAAGACGCAGAGTCCTGTTGAGTGTGGGGTTGCGTAAAGGCTCCCCCAGGGAGTTCAGGTGTACCCAAAGGCTTCCGCTGAGAGCACTTTTGGATGGCAGAAAGTGGCACCGTACGTGTTTTTTCGGGTCTAACTCGGGTTGAGCTTCTTGTTGCGGTTAGGGTTATGTTTAGGGTTGTTAGGAAAGAGTGAAGACGCAGAGTCCTGTTGAGTGTGGGGTTGCGTAAAGGCTCCCCCAGGGAGTTCAGGTGTACCCAAAGGCTTCCGCTCAGAGCACTTTTTGATGGCAGAAAGTGGCACCGTACGTGTTTTTTCGGGTCTAACTCGGGTTCAGCTTCTTGTTGCGGTTAGGGTTATGTTTAGGGTTGTTAGGAAAGAGCGAAGACGCAGAGTCCTGTTGAGTGTGGGGTTGCGTAAAGGCTCCCCCAGGGAGTTCAGGTGTACCCAAAGGCTTCCGCTGAGAGCACTTTTTGATGGCAGAAAGTGGCACCGTACGTGTTTTTTCGGGTCTAACTCGGGTTGAGCTTCTTGTTGCGGTTAGGGTTATGTTTAGGGTTGTTAGGAAAGAGTGAAGACGCAGAGTCCTGTTGAGTGTGGGGTTGCGTAAAGGCTCCCCCAGGGAGTTCAGGTGTACCCAAAGGCTTCCGCTGAGAGCACTTTTGGATGGCAGAAAGTGGCACCGTACGTGTTTTTTCGGGTCTAACTCGGGTTCAGCTTCTTGTTGCGGTTAGGGTTATGTTTAGGGTTGTTAGGAAAGAGTGAAGACTCAGAGTCCTGTTGAGTGTGGGGTTGCGTAAAGGCTCCCCCAGGGAGTTCAGGTGTACCCAAAGGCTTCCGCTGAGAGCACTTTTTGATGGCAGAAAGTGGCACCGTACGTGTTTTTTCGGGTCTAACTCGGGTTCAGCTTCTTGTTGCAGTTAGGGTTATGTTTAGGGTTGTTAGGAAAGAGTGAAGACGCAGAGTCCTGTTGAGTGCGGGGTTGCGTAAAGGCTCCCCCAGGGAGTTCAGGTGTACCCAAAGGCTTCCGCTGAGAGCACTTTTGGATGGCAGAAAGTGGCACCGTACGTGTTTTTTCGGGTCTAACTCGGGTTCAGCTTCTTGTTGCGGTTAGGGTTATGTTTAGGGTTGTTAGGAAAGAGTGAAGACGCAGAGTCCTGTTGAGTGTGGGGTTGCGTAAAGGCTCCCCCAGGGAGTTCAGGTGTACCCAAAGGCTTCCGCTGAGAGCACTTTTTGATGGCAGAAAGTGGCACCGTACGTGTTTTTTCGGGTCTAACTCGGGTTCAGCTTCTTGTTGCGGTTAGGGTTATGTTTAGGGTTGTTAGGAAAGAGTGAAGACGCAGAGTCCTGTTGAGTGTGCGGTTGCGTAAAGGCTCCCCCAGGGAGTTCAGGTGTACCCAAAGGCTTCCGCTGAGAGCACTTTTTGATGGCAGAAAGTGGCATCGTACGTGTTTTTTCGGGTCTAACTCGGGTTCAGCTTCTTGTTGCGGTTAGGGTTATGTTTAGGGTTGTTAGGAAAGAGTGAAGACGCAGAGTCCTGTTGAGTGTGGGGTTGCGTAAAGGCTCCCCCAGGGAGTTCAGGTGTACCCAAAGGCTTCCGCTGAGAGCACTTTTTGATGGCAGAAAGTGGCACCGTACGTGTTTTTTCGGGTCTAACTCGGGTTCAGCTTCTTGTTGCGGTTAGGGTTATGTTTAGGGTTGTTAGGAAAGAGTGAAGACGCAGAGTCCTGTTGAGTGTGGGGTTGCGTAAAGGCTCCCCCAGGGAGTTCAGGTGTACCCAAAGGCTTCCGCTGAGAGCACTTTTTGATGGCAGAAAGTGGCACCGTACGTGTTTTTTCGGGTCTAACTCGGGTTCAGCTTCTTGTTGCGGTTAGGGTTATGTTTAGGGTTGTTAGGAAAGAGTGAAGACGCAGAGTCCTGTTGAGTGTGGGGTTGCGTAAAGGCTCCCCCAGGGAGTTTACGTGTACCCAAAGGCTTCCGCTGAGAGCACTTTTTGATGGCAGAAAGTGGCACCGTACGTGTTTTTTCGGGTCTAACTCGGGTTCAGCTTCTTGTTGCGGTTAGGGTTATGTTTAGGGTTGTTAGGAAAGAGCGAAGACGCAGAGTCCTGTTGAGTGTGGGGTTGCGTAAAGGCTCCCCCAGGGAGTTCAGGTGTACCCAAAGGCTTCCGCTGAGAGCACTTTTTGATGGCAGAAAGTGGCACCGTACGTGTTTTTTCGGGTCTAACTCGGGTTCAGCTTCTTGTTGCGGTTAGGGTTATGTTTAGGGTTGTTAGGAAAGAGTGAAGACGCAGAGTGCTGTTGAGTGTGGGGTTGCGTAAAGGCTCCCCCAGGGAGTTCAGGTGTACCCAAAGGCTTCCGCTGAGAGCACTTTTTGATGGCAGAAAGTGGCACCGTACGTGTTTTTTCGGGTCTAACTCGGGTTCAGCTTCTTGTTGCGGTTAGGGTTATGTTTAGGGTTGTTAGGAAAGAGTGAAGACGCAGAGTCCTGTTGAGTGTGGGGTTGCGTAAAGGCTCCCCCAGGGAGTTCAGGTGTACCCAAAGGCTTCCGCTGAGAGCACTTTTGGATGGCAGAAAGTGGCACCGTACGTGTTTTTTCGGGTCTAACTCGGGTTCAGCTTCTTGTTGCGGTTAGGGTTATGTTTAGGGTTGTTAGGAAAGAGTGAAGACGCAGAGTCCTGTTGAGTGTGGGGTTGCGTAAAGGCTCCCCCAGGGAGTTCAGGTGTACCCAAAGGCTTCCGCTGAGAGCACTTTTTGATGGCAGAAAGTGGC
>NW_027664055.1:57500-72500 GCF_964034855.1 Anser brachyrhynchus
TAGGGTTAGGTGTAGGGTTCTGGTTAGGGTTTAGTTGTAGGGGCAGTGGTAGTTATAGTGTTAATATTAGGGTTAGAGTTGTTTGGAAATATTGAAGGCACAGAGTTCTGTTGAGTGTGGGGTTGCGTAAAGGCTCGGGTTTTTTCGGGTCTAACTCGGGTTCACCTTCTTGTTGCGGTTAGGGTTATGTTTAGGGTTGTAAGGAAAGAGTGAAGACTCAGAGTCCTGTTGAGTGCGGGGTTGCGTAAAGGGTCCCCCAGGGAGTTCAGGTGTACCCAAAGGCTTCCGCTGAGAGCACTTTTTGATGGCAGAAAGTGGCACCGTACGTGTTTTTTCGGGTCTAACTCGGGTTCAGCTTCTTGTTGCGGTTAGGGTTATGTTTAGGGTTGTTAGGAAAGAGTGAAGACGCAGAGTCCTGTTGAGTGTGGGGTTGCGTAAAGGCTCCCCCAGGGAGTTCAGGTGTACCCAAAGGCTTCCGCTGAGAGCACTTTTTGATGGCAGAAAGTGGCACCGTACGTGTTTTTTCGGGTCTAACTCGGGTTCAGCTTCTTGTTGCGGTTAGGGTTATGTTTAGGGTTGTTAGGAAAGAGTGAAGACACAGAGTGCTGTTGAGTGTGGGGTTGCGTAAAGGCTCCCCCAGGGAGTTCAGGTGTACCCAAAGGCTTCCGCTGAGAGCACTTTTGGATGGCAGAAAGTGGCACCGTACATGTTTTTTTGGGTCTAACTCGGGTTCAGCTTCTTGTTCCGGTTAGGGTTATGTTTAGGGTTGTTAGGAAAGAGTGAAGACGCAGAGTCCTGTTGAGTGTGGGGTTGCGTAAAGGCTCCCCCAGGGAGTTCAGGTGTACCCAAAGGCTTCCGCTGAGAGCACTTTTTGATGGCAGAAAGTGGCACCGTACGTGTTTTTTCGGGTCTAACTCGGGTTCAGCTTCTTGTTGCGGTTAGGGTTATGTTTAGGGTTGTTAGGAAAGAGTGAAGACGCAGAGTCCTGTTGAGTGTGGGGTTGCGTAAAGGCTCCCCCAGGGAGTTCAGGTGTACCCAAAGGCTTCCGCTGAGAGCACTTTTTGATGGCAGAAAGTGGCACCGTACGTGTTTTTTCGGGTCTAACTCGGGTTGAGCTTCTTGTTGCGGTTAGGGTTATGTTTAGGGTTGTTAGGAAAGAGTGAAGACGCAGAGTCCTGTTGAGTGTGGGGTTGCGTAAAGGCTCCCCCAGGGAGTTCAGGTGTACCCAAAGGCTTCCGCTGAGAGCACTTTTTGATGGCAGAAAGTGGCACCGTACGTGTTTTTTCGGGTCTAACTCGGGTTCAGCTTCTTGTTGCGGTTAGGGTTATGTTTAGGGTTGTTAGGAAAGAGTGAAGACGCAGAGTCCTGTTGAGTGTGGGGTTGCGTAAAGGCTCCCCCAGGGAGTTCAGGTGTACCCAAAGGCTTCCGCTGAGAGCACTTTTTGATGGCAGAAAGTGGCACCGTACGTGTTTTTTCGGGTCTAACTCGGGTTGAGCTTCTTGTTCCGGTTAGGCTTATGTTTAGGGTTGTTAGGAAAGAGTGAAGACGCAGAGTCCTGTTGAGTGTGGGGTTGTGTAAAGGCTCCCCCAGGGAGTTCAGGTGTTCCCAAAGGCTTCCGCTGAGAGCACTTTTTGATGGCAGAAAGTGGCACCGTACGTGTTTTTTCGGGTCTAACTCGGGTTGAGCTTCTTGTTGCGGTTAGGGTTATGTTTAGGGTTGTTAGGAAAGAGTGAAGACGCAGAGTCCTGTTGAGTGTGGGGTTGCGTAAAGGCTCCCCCAGGGAGTTCAGGTGTACCCAAAGGCTTCCGCTGAGAGCACTTTTTGATGGCAGAAAGTGGCACCGTACGTGTTTTTTCGGGTCTAACTCGGGTTCAGCTTCTTGTTGCGGTTAGGGTTATGTTTAGGGTTGTTAGGAAAGAGTGAAGACGCAGAGTCCTGTTGAGTGTGGGGTTGCGTAAAGGCTCCCCCAGGGAGTTCAGGTGTACCCAAAGGCTTCCGCTGAGAGCACTTTTTGATGGCAGAAAGTGGCACCGTACGTGTTTTTTCGGGTCTAACTCGGGTTGAGCTTCTTGTTCCGGTTAGGCTTATGTTTAGGGTTGTTAGGAAAGAGTGAAGACGCAGAGTCCTATTGAGTGTGGGGTTGTGTAAAGGCTCCCCCAGGGAGTTCAGGTGTACCCAAAGGCTTCCGCTGAGAGCACTTTTTGATGGCAGAAAGTGGCACCGTACGTGTTTTTTCGGGTCTAACTCGGGTTGAGCTTCTTGTTGCGGTTAGGGTTATGTTTAGGGTTGTTAGGAAAGAGTGAAGACGCAGAGTCCTGTTGAGTGTGGGGTTGCGTAAAGGCTCCCCCAGGGAGTTCAGGTGTACCCAAAGGCTTCCGCTGAGAGCACTTTTTGATGGCAGAAAGTGGCACCGTACGTGTTTTTTCGGGTCTAACTCGGGTTCAGCTTCTTGTTGCGGTTAGGGTTATGTTTAGGGTTGTTAGGAAAGAGTGAAGACGCAGAGTCCTGTTGAGTGTGGGGTTGCGTAAAGGCTCCCCCAGGGAGTTCAGGTGTACCCAAAGGCTTCCGCTGAGAGCACTTTTTGATGGCAGAAAGTGGCACCGTACGTGTTTTTTCGGGTCTAACTCGGGTTCAGCTTCTTGTTGCGGTTAGGGTTATGTTTAGGGTTGTTAGGAAAGAGTGAAGACGCAGAGTCCTGTTGAGTGTGGGGTTGCGTAAAGGCTCCCCCAGGGAGTTCAGGTGTACCCAAAGGCTTCCGCTGAGAGCACTTTTTGATGGCAGAAAGTGGCACCGTACGTGTTTTTTCGGGTCTAACTCGGGTTCAGCTTCTTGTTGCGGTTAGGGTTATGTTTAGGGTTGTTAGGAAAGAGTGAAGACGCAGAGTCCTGTTGAGTGTGGGGTTGCGTAAAGGCTCCCCCAGGGAGTTCAGGTGTACCCAAAGGCTTCCGCTGAGAGCACTTTTTGATGGCAGAAAGTGGCACCGTACGTGTTTTTTCGGGTCTAACTCGGGTTCAGCTTCTTGTTGCGGTTAGGGTTATGTTTAGGGTTGTTAGGAAAGAGTGAAGACGCAGAGTCCTGTTGAGTGTGCGGTTGCGTAAAGGCTCCCCCAGGGAGTTCACGTGTACCCAAAGGCTTCCGCTGAGAGCACTTTTTGATGGCAGAAAGTGGCACCGTACGTGTTTTTTCGGGTCTAACTCGGGTTCAGCTTCTTGTTGCGGTTAGGGTTATGTTTAGGGTTGTTAGGAAAGAGTGAAGACGCAGAGTCCTGTTGAGTGTGGGGTTGCGTAAAGGCTCCCCCAGGAAGTTCAGGTGTACCCAAAGGCTTCCGCTGAGAGCACTTTTGGATGGCAGAAAGTGGCACCGTACGTGTTTTTTCGGGTCTAACTCGGGTTCAGCTTCTTGTTGCGGTTAGGGTTATGTTTAGGGTTGTTAGGAAAGAGTGAAGACGCAGAGTCCTGTTGAGTGTGGGGTTGCGTAAAGGCTCCCCCAGGGAGTTCAGGTGTACCCAAAGGCTTCCGCTGAGAGCACTTTTTGATGGCAGAAAGTGGCACCGTACGTGTTTTTTCGGGTCTAACTCGGGTTCAGCTTCTTGTTGCGGTTAGGGTTATGTTTAGGGTTGTTAGGAAAGAGCGAAGACGCAGAGTCCTGTTGAGTGTGGGGTTGCGTAAAGGCTCCCCCAGGGAGTTCAGGTGTACCCAAAGGCTTCCGCTGAGAGCACTTTTGGATGGCAGAAAGTGGCACCGTACGTGTTTTTTCGGGTCTAACTCGGGTTGAGCTTCTTGTTGCGGTTAGGGTTATGTTTAGGGTTGTTAGGAAAGAGTGAAGACGCAGAGTCCTGTTGAGTGTGGGGTTGCGTAAAGGCTCCCCCAGGGAGTTCAGGTGTACCCAAAGGCTTCCGCTGAGAGCACTTTTTGATGGCAGAAAGTGGCACCGTACGTGTTTTTTCGGGTCTAACTCGGGTTCAGCTTCTTGTTGCGGTTAGGGTTATGTTTAGGGTTGTTAGGAAAGAGTGAAGACGCAGAGTCCTGTTGAGTGTGGGGTTGCGTAAAGGCTCCCCCAGGGAGTTCAGGTGTACCCAAAGGCTTCCGCTGAGAGCACTTTTTGATGGCAGAAAGTGGCACCGTACGTGTTTTTTCGGGTCTAACTCGGGTTCAGCTTCTTGTTGCGGTTAGGGTTATGTTTAGGGTTGTTAGGAAAGAGTGAAGACGCAGAGTCCTGTTGAGTGTGGGGTTGCGTAAAGGCTCCCCCAGGGAGTTCAGGTGTACCCAAAGGCTTCCGCTGAGAGCACTTTTTGATGGCAGAAAGTGGCACCGTACGTGTTTTTTCGGGTCTAACTCGGGTTCAGCTTCTTGTTGCGGTTAGGGTTATGTTTAGGGTTGTTAGGAAAGAGTGAAGACGCAGAGTCCTGTTGAGTGTGGGGTTGCGTAAAGGCTCCCCCAGGGAGTTCAGGTGTACCCAAAGGCTTCCGCTGAGAGCACTTTTGGATGGCAGAAAGTGGCACCGTACGTGTTTTTTCGGGTCTAACTCGGGTTCAGCTTCTTGTTGCGGTTAGGGTTATGTTTAGGGTTGTTAGGAAAGAGTGAAGACGCAGAGTCCTGTTGAGTGTGGGGTTGCGTAAAGGCTCCCCCAGGGAGTTCAGGTGTACCCAAAGGCTTCCGCTGAGAGCACTTTTTGATGGCAGAAAGTGGCACCGTACGTGTTTTTTCGGGTCTAACTCGGGTTCAGCTTCTTGTTGCGGTTAGGGTTATGTTTAGGGTTGTTAGGAAAGAGTGAAGACGCAGAGTCCTGTTGAGTGTGGGGTTGCGTAAAGGCTCCCCCAGGGAGTTCAGGTGTACCCAAAGGCTTCCGCTGAGAGCACTTTTTGATGGCAGAAAGTGGCACCGTACGTGTTTTTTCGGGTCTAACTCGGGTTCAGCTTCTTGTTGCGGTTAGGGTTATGTTTAGGGTTGTTAGGAAAGAGTGAAGACGCAGAGTCCTGTTGAGTGTGGGGTTGCGTAAAGGCTCCCCCAGGGAGTTCAGGTGTACCCAAAGGCTTCCGCTGAGAGCACTTTTGGATGGCAGAAAGTGGCACCGTACGTGTTTTTTCGGGTCTAACTCGGGTTCAGCTTCTTGTTGCGGTTAGGGTTATGTTTAGGGTTGTTAGGAAAGAGTGAAGACGCAGAGTCCTGTTGAGTGTGGGGTTGCGTAAAGGCTCCCCCAGGGAGTTCAGGTGTACCCAAAGGCTTCCGCTGAGAGCACTTTTTGATGGCAGAAAGTGGCACCGTACGTGTTTTTTCGGGTCTAACTCGGGTTCAGCTTCTTGTTGCGGTTAGGGTTATGTTTAGGGTTGTTAGGAAAGAGCGAAGACGCAGAGTCCTGTTGAGTGTGGGGTTGCGTAAAGGCTCCCCCAGGGAGTTCAGGTGTACCCAAAGGCTTCCGCTGAGAGCACTTTTTGATGGCAGAAAGTGGCACCGTACGTGTTTTTTCGGGTCTAACTCGGGTTCAGCTTCTTGTTGCGGTTAGGGTTATGTTTAGGGTTGTTAGGAAAGAGTGAAGACGCAGAGTCCTGTTGAGTGTGGGGTTGCGTAAAGGCTCCCCCAGGGAGTTCAGGTGTACCCAAAGGCTTCCGCTGAGAGCACTTTTTGATGGCAGAAAGTGGCACCGTACGTGTTTTTTCGGGTCTAACTCGGGTTCAGCTTCTTGTTGCGGTTAGGGTTATGTTTAGGGTTGTTAGGAAAGAGTGAAGACGCAGAGTCCTGTTGAGTGTGGGGTTGCGTAAAGGCTCCCCCAGGGAGTTCAGGTGTACCCAAAGGCTTCCGCTGAGAGCACTTTTTGATGGCAGAAAGTGGCACCGTACGTGTTTTTTCGGGTCTAACTCGGGTTCAGCTTCTTGTTGCGGTTAGGGTTATGTTTAGGGTTGTTAGGAAAGAGTGAAGACGCAGAGTCCTGTTGAGTGTGGGGTTGCGTAAAGGCTCCCCCAGGGAGTTCAGGTGTACCCAAAGGCTTCCGCTGAGAGCACTTTTTGATGGCAGAAAGTGGCACCGTACGTGTTTTTTCGGGTCTAACTCGGGTTCAGCTTCTTGTTGCGGTTAGGGTTATGTTTAGGGTTGTTAGGAAAGAGTGAAGACGCAGAGTCCTGTTGAGTGTGGGGTTGCGTAAAGGCTCCCCCAGGGAGTTCAGGTGTACCCAAAGGCTTCCGCTGAGAGCACTTTTTGATGGCAGAAAGTGGCACCGTACGTGTTTTTTCGGGTCTAACTCGGGTTCAGCTTCTTGTTGCGGTTAGGGTTATGTTTAGGGTTGTTAGGAAAGAGCGAAGACGCAGAGTCCTGTTGAGTGTGGGGTTGCGTAAAGGCTCCCCCAGGGAGTTCAAGGTGTACCCAAAGGCTTCCGCTGAGAGCACTTTTTGATGGCAGAAAGTGGCACCGTACGTGTTTTTTCGGGTCTAACTCGGGTTGAGCTTCTTGTTGCGGTTAGGGTTATGTTTAGGGTTGTTAGGAAAGAGTGAAGACGCAGAGTCCTGTTGAGTGCGGGGTTGCGTAAAGGCTCCCCCAGGGAGTTCAGGTGTACCCAAAGGCTTCCGCTGAGAGCACTTTTTGATGGCAGAAAGTGGCACCGTACGTGTTTTTTCGGGTCTAACTCGGGTTCAGCTTCTTGTTGCGGTTAGGGTTATGTTTAGGGTTGTTAGGAAAGAGTGAAGACGCAGAGTCCTGTTGAGTGTGGGGTTGCGTAAAGGCTCCCCCAGGGAGTTCAGGTGTACCCAAAGGCTTCCGCTGAGAGCACTTTTTGATGGCAGAAAGTGGCACCGTACGTGTTTTTTCGGGTCTAACTCGGGTTCAGCTTCTTGTTGCGGTTAGGGTTATGTTTAGGGTTGTTAGGAAAGAGCGAAGACGCAGAGTCCTGTTGAGTGTGGGGTTGCGTAAAGGCTCCCCCAGGGAGTTCAGGTGTACCCAAAGGCTTCCGCTGAGAGCACTTTTGGATGGCAGAAAGTGGCACCGTACGTGTTTTTTCGGGTCTAACTCGGGTTCAGCTTCTTGTTGCGGTTAGGGTTATGTTTAGGGTTGTTAGGAAAGAGTGAAGACGCAGAGTCCTGTTGAGTGTGGGGTTGCGTAAAGGCTCCCCCAGGGAGTTCAGGTGTACCCAAAGGCTTCCGCTGAGAGCACTTTTTGATGGCAGAAAGTGGCACCGTACGTGTTTTTTCGGGTCTAACTCGGGTTCAGCTTCTTGTTGCGGTTAGGGTTATGTTTAGGGTTGTTAGGAAAGAGTGAAGACGCAGAGTCCTGTTGAGTGTGGGGTTGCGTAAAGGCTCCCCCAGGGAGTTCAGGTGTACCCAAAGGCTTCCGCTGAGAGCACTTTTTGATGGCAGAAAGTGGCACCGTACGTGTTTTTTCGGGTCTAACTCGGGTTCAGCTTCTTGTTGCGGTTAGGGTTATGTTTAGGGTTGTTAGGAAAGAGCGAAGACGCAGAGTCCTGTTGAGTGTGGGGTTGCGTAAAGGCTCCCCCAGGGAGTTCAGGTGTACCCAAAGGCTTCCGCTGAGAGCACTTTTGGATGACAGAAAGTGGCACCGTACGTGTTTTTTCGGGTCTAACTCGGGTTCAGCTTCTTGTTGCGGTTAGGGTTATGTTTAGGGTTGTTAGGAAAGAGTGAAGACGCAGAGTCCTGTTGAGTGTGGGGTTGCGTAAAGGCTCCCCCAGGGAGTTCAGGTGTACCCAAAGGCTTCCGCTGAGAGCACTTTTTGATGGCAGAAAGTGGCACCGTACGTGTTTTTTCGGGTCTAACTCGGGTTCAGCTTCTTGTTGCGGTTAGGGTTATGTTTAGGGTTGTTAGGAAAGAGTGAAGACGCAGAGTCCTGTTGAGTGTGGGGTTGCGTAAAGGCTCCCCCAGGGAGTTCAGGTGTACCCAAAGGCTTCCGCTGAGAGCACTTTTGGATGGCAGAAAGTGGCACCGTACGTGTTTTTTCGGGTCTAACTCGGGTTGAGCTTCTTGTTGCGGTTAGGGTTATGTTTAGGGTTGTTAGGAAAGAGTGAAGACGCAGAGTCCTCTTGAGTGTGGGGTTGCGTAAAGGCTCCCCCAGGGAGTTCAGGTGTACCCAAAGGCTTCCGCTGAGAGCACTTTTTGATGGCAGAAAGTGGCACCGTACGTGTTTTTTCGGGTCTAACTCGGGTTCAGCTTCTTGTTGCGGTTAGGGTTATGTTTAGGGTTGTTAGGAAAGAGTGAAGACACAGAGTCCTGTTGAGTGTGGGGTTGCGTAAAGGCTCCCCCAGGGAGTTCAGGTGTACCCAAAGGCTTCCGCTGAGAGCACTTTTTGATGGCAGAAAGTGGCACCGTACGTGTTTTTTCGGGTCTAACTCGGGTTCAGCTTCTTGTTGCGGTTAGGGTTATGTTTAGGGTTGTTAGGAAAGAGTGAAGACGCAGAGTCCTGTTGAGTGTGGGGTTGTGTAAAGGCTCCCCCAGGGAGTTCAGGTGTACCCAAAGGCTTCCGCTGAGAGCACTTTTTGATGGCAGAAAGTGGCACCGTACGTGTTTTTTCGGGTCTAACTCGGGTTGAGCTTCTTGTTGCGGTTAGGGTTATGTTTAGGGTTGTTAGGAAAGAGTGAAGACGCAGAGTCCTGTTGAGTGTGGGGTTGCGTAAAGGCTCCCCCAGGGAGTTCAGGTGTACCCAAAGGCTTCCGCTGAGAGCACTTTTGGATGGCAGAAAGTGGCACCGTACGTGTTTTTTCGGGTCTAACTCGGGTTCAGCTTCTTGTTGCGGTTAGGGTTATGTTTAGGGTTGTTAGGAAAGAGTGAAGACGCAGAGTCCTGTTGAGTGTGGGGTTGCGTAAAGGCTCCCCCAGGGAGTTCAGGTGTACCCAAAGGCTTCCGCTGAGAGCACTTTTTGATGGCAGAAAGTGGCACCGTACGTGTTTTTTCGGGTCTAACTCGGGTTCAGCTTCTTGTTGCGGTTAGGGTTATGTTTAGGGTTGTTAGGAAAGAGTGAAGACGCAGAGTCCTGTTGAGTGTGAGGTTGCGTAAAGGCTCCCCCAGGGAGTTCAGGTGTACCCAAAGGCTTCCGCTGAGAGCACTTTTTGATGGCAGAAAGTGGCACCGTACGTGTTTTTTCGGGTCTAACTCGGGTTCAGCTTCTTGTTGCGGTTAGGGTTATGTTTAGGGTTGTTAGGAAAGAGTGAAGACGCAGAGTCCTGTTGACTGTGCGGTTGCGTAAAGGCTCCCCCAGGGAGTTCAGGTGTACCCAAAGGCTTCCGCTGAGAGCACTTTTGGATGGCAGAAAGTGGCACCGTACGTGTTTTTTCGGGTCTAACTCGGGTTCAGCTTCTTGTTGCGGTTAGGGTTATGTTTAGGGTTGTTAGGAAAGAGTGAAGACGCAGAGTCCTGTTGAGTGTGGGGTTGCGTAAAGGCTCCCCCAGGGAGTTCAGGTGTACCCAAAGGCTTCCGCTGAGAGCACTTTTTGATGGCAGAAAGTGGCACCGTACGTGTTTTTTCGGGTCTAACTCGGGTTCAGCTTCTTGTTGCGGTTAGGGTTATGTTTAGGGTTGTTAGGAAAGAGTGAAGACGCAGAGTCCTGTTGAGTGTGGGGTTGCGTAAAGGCTCCCCCAGGGAGTTCAGGTGTACCCAAAGGCTTCCGCTGAGAGCACTTTTTGATGGCAGAAAGTGGCACCGTACGTGTTTTTTCGGGTCTAACTCGGGTTCAGCTTCTTGTTGCGGTTAGGGTTATGTTTAGGGTTGTTAGGAAAGAGTGAAGACGCAGAGTCCTGTTGAGTGTGGGGTTGCGTAAAGGCTCCCCCAGGGAGTTCAGGTGTACCCAAAGGCTTCCGCTGAGAGCACTTTTTGATGGCAGAAAGTGGCACCGTACGTGTTTTTTCGGGTCTAACTCGGGTTCAGCTTCTTGTTGCGGTTAGGGTTATGTTTAGGGTTGTTAGGAAAGAGTGAAGACGCAGAGTCCTGTTGAGTGTGGGGTTGCGTAAAGGCTCCCCCAGGGAGTTCAGGTGTACCCAAAGGCTTCCGCTGAGAGCACTTTTTGATGGCAGAAAGTGGCACCGTACGTGTTTTTTCGGGTCTAACTCGGGTTCAGCTTCTTGTTGCGGTTAGGGTTATGTTTAGGGTTGTTAGGAAAGAGCGAAGACGCAGAGTCCTGTTGAGTGTGGGGTTGCGTAAAGGCTCCCCCAGGGAGTTCAGGTGTACCCAAAGGCTTCCGCTGAGAGCACTTTTTGATGGCAGAAAGTGGCACCGTACGTGTTTTTTCGGGTCTAACTCGGGTTCAGCTTCTTGTTGCGGTTAGGGTTATGTTTAGGGTTGTTAGGAAAGAGCGAAGACGCAGAGTCCTGTTGAGTGTGGGGTTGCGTAAAGGCTCCCCCAGGGAGTTCAGGTGTACCCAAAGGCTTCCGCTGAGAGCACTTTTTGATGGCAGAAAGTGGCACCGTACGTGTTTTTTCGGGTCTAACTCGGGTTGAGCTTCTTGTTGCGGTTAGGGTTATGTTTAGGGTTGTTAGGAAAGAGTGAAGACGCAGAGTCCTGTTGAGTGCGGGGTTGCGTAAAGGCTCCCCCAGGGAGTTCAGGTGTACCCAAAGGCTTCCGCTGAGAGCACTTTTTGATGGCAGAAAGTGGCACCGTACGTGTTTTTTCGGGTCTAACTCGGGTTGAGCTTCTTGTTGCGGTTAGGGTTATGTTTAGGGTTGTTAGGAAAGAGTGAAGACGCAGAGTCCTGTTGAGTGTGGGGTTGCGTAAAGGCTCCCCCAGGGAGTTCAGGTGTACCCAAAGGCTTCCGCTGAGAGCACTTTTTGATGGCAGAAAGTGGCACCGTACGTGTTTTTTCGGGTCTAACTCGGGTTGAGCTTCTTGTTGCGGTTAGGGTTATGTTTAGGGTTGTTAGGAAAGAGCGAAGACGCAGAGTCCTGTTGAGTGTGGGGTTGCGTAAAGGCTCCCCCAGGGAGTTCAGGTGTACCCAAAGGCTTCCGCTGAGAGCACTTTTGGATGGCAGAAAGTGGCACCGTACGTGTTTTTTCGGGTCTAACTCGGGTTCAGCTTCTTGTTGCGGTTAGGGTTATGTTTAGGGTTGTTAGGAAAGAGTGAAGACGCAGAGTCCTGTTGAGTGTGGGGTTGCGTAAAGGCTCCCCCAGGGAGTTCAGGTGTACCCAAAGGCTTCCGCTGAGAGCACTTTTTGATGGCAGAAAGTGGCACCGTACGTGTTTTTTCGGGTCTAACTCGGGTTCAGCTTCTTGTTGCGGTTAGGGTTATGTTTAGGGTTGTTAGGAAAGAGTGAAGACGCAGAGTCCTGTTGAGTGTGGGGTTGCGTAAAGGCTCCCCCAGGGAGTTCAGGTGTACCCAAAGGCTTCCGCTGAGAGCACTTTTTGATGGCAGAAAGTGGCACCGTACGTGTTTTTTCGGGTCTAACTCGGGTTCAGCTTCTTGTTGCGGTTAGGGTTATGTTTAGGGTTGTTAGGAAAGAGCGAAGACGCAGAGTCCTGTTGAGTGTGGGGTTGCGTAAAGGCTCCCCCAGGGAGTTCAGGTGTACCCAAAGGCTTCCGCTGAGAGCACTTTTGGATGACAGAAAGTGGCACCGTACGTGTTTTTTCGGGTCTAACTCGGGTTCAGCTTCTTGTTGCGGTTAGGGTTATGTTTAGGGTTGTTAGGAAAGAGTGAAGACGCAGAGTCCTGTTGAGTGTGGGGTTGCGTAAAGGCTCCCCCAGGGAGTTCAGGTGTACCCAAAGGCTTCCGCTGAGAGCACTTTTTGATGGCAGAAAGTGGCACCGTACGTGTTTTTTCGGGTCTAACTCGGGTTCAGCTTCTTGTTGCGGTTAGGGTTATGTTTAGGGTTGTTAGGAAAGAGTGAAGACGCAGAGTCCTGTTGAGTGTGGGGTTGCGTAAAGGCTCCCCCAGGGAGTTCAGGTGTACCCAAAGGCTTCCGCTGAGAGCACTTTTGGATGGCAGAAAGTGGCACCGTACGTGTTTTTTCGGGTCTAACTCGGGTTGAGCTTCTTGTTGCGGTTAGGGTTATGTTTAGGGTTGTTAGGAAAGAGTGAAGACGCAGAGTCCTGTTGAGTGTGAGGTTGCGTAAAGGCTCCCCCAGGGAGTTCAGGTGTACCCAAAGGCTTCCGCTGAGAGCACTTTTTGATGGCAGAAAGTGGCACCGTACGTGTTTTTTCGGGTCTAACTCGGGTTCAGCTTCTTGTTGCGGTTAGGGTTATGTTTAGGGTTGTTAGGAAAGAGTGAAGACACAGAGTCCTGTTGAGTGTGGGGTTGCGTAAAGGCTCCCCCAGGGAGTTCAGGTGTACCCAAAGGCTTCCGCTGAGAGCACTTTTTGATGGCAGAAAGTGGCACCGTACGTGTTTTTTCGGGTCTAACTCGGGTTCAGCTTCTTGTTGCGGTTAGGGTTATGTTTAGGGTTGTTAGGAAAGAGTGAAGACGCAGAGTCCTGTTGAGTGTGGGGTTGTGTAAAGGCTCCCCCAGGGAGTTCAGGTGTACCCAAAGGCTTCCGCTGAGAGCACTTTTTGATGGCAGAAAGTGGCACCGTACGTGTTTTTTCGGGTCTAACTCGGGTTGAGCTTCTTGTTCCTGTTAGGGTTATGTTTAGGGTTGTTAGGAAAGAGTGAAGACGCAGAGTCCTGTTGAGTGTGGGGTTGCGTAAAGGCTCCCCCAGGGAGTTCAGGTGTACCCAAAGGCTTCCGCTGAGAGCACTTTTGGATGGCAGAAAGTGGCACCGTACGTGTTTTTTCGGGTCTAACTCGGGTTCAGCTTCTTGTTGCGGTTAGGGTTATGTTTAGGGTTGTTAGGAAAGAGTGAAGACGCAGAGTCCTGTTGAGTGTGGGGTTGCGTAAAGGCTCCCCCAGGGAGTTCAGGTGTACCCAAAGGCTTCCGCTGAGAGCACTTTTTGATGGCAGAAAGTGGCACCGTACGTGTTTTTTCGGGTCTAACTCGGGTTCAGCTTCTTGTTGCGGTTAGGGTTATGTTTAGGGTTGTTAGGAAAGAGTGAAGACGCAGAGTCCTGTTGAGTGTGAGGTTGCGTAAAGGCTCCCCCAGGGAGTTCAGGTGTACCCAAAGGCTTCCGCTGAGAGCACTTTTTGATGGCAGAAAGTGGCACCGTACGTGTTTTTTCGGGTCTAACTCGGGTTCAGCTTCTTGTTGCGGTTAGGGTTATGTTTAGGGTTGTTAGGAAAGAGTGAAGACGCAGAGTCCTGTTGACTGTGCGGTTGCGTAAAGGCTCCCCCAGGGAGTTCAGGTGTACCCAAAGGCTTCCGCTGAGAGCACTTTTGGATGGCAGAAAGTGGCACCGTACGTGTTTTTTCGGGTCTAACTCGGGTTCAGCTTCTTGTTGCGGTTAGGGTTATGTTTAGGGTTGTTAGGAAAGAGTGAAGACGCAGAGTCCTGTTGAGTGTGGGGTTGCGTAAAGGCTCCCCCAGGGAGTTCAGGTGTACCCAAAGGCTTCCGCTGAGAGCACTTTTTGATGGCAGAAAGTGGCACCGTACGTGTTTTTTCGGGTCTAACTCGGGTTCAGCTTCTTGTTGCGGTTAGGGTTATGTTTAGGGTTGTTAGGAAAGAGTGAAGACGCAGAGTCCTGTTGAGTGTGGGGTTGCGTAAAGGCTCCCCCAGGGAGTTCAGGTGTACCCAAAGGCTTCCGCTGAGAGCACTTTTTGATGGCAGAAAGTGGCACCGTACGTGTTTTTTCGGGTCTAACTCGGGTTCAGCTTCTTGTTGCGGTTAGGGTTATGTTTAGGGTTGTTAGGAAAGAGTGAAGACGCAGAGTCCTGTTGAGTGTGGGGTTGCGTAAAGGCTCCCCCAGGGAGTTCAGGTGTACCCAAAGGCTTCCGCTGAGAGCACTTTTTGATGGCAGAAAGTGGCACCGTACGTGTTTTTTCGGGTCTAACTCGGGTTCAGCTTCTTGTTGCGGTTAGGGTTATGTTTAGGGTTGTTAGGAAAGAGTGAAGACGCAGAGTCCTGTTGAGTGTGGGGTTGCGTAAAGGCTCCCCCAGGGAGTTCAGGTGTACCCAAAGGCTTCCGCTGAGAGCACTTTTTGATGGCAGAAAGTGGCACCGTACGTGTTTTTTCGGGTCTAACTCGGGTTGAGCTTCTTGTTGCGGTTAGGGTTATGTTTAGGGTTGTTAGGAAAGAGTGAAGACGCAGAGTCCTGTTGAGTGTGGGGTTGCGTAAAGGCTCCCCCAGGGAGTTCACGTGTACCCAAAGGCTTCCGCTGAGAGCACTTTTTGATGGCAGAAAGATGCACCGTACGTGATTTTTCGGGTCTAACTCGGGTTGAGCTTCTTGTTCCTGTTAGGGTTATGTTTAGGGTTGTTAGGAAAGAGTGAAGACGCAGAGTCCTGTTGAGTGTGGGGTTGCGTAAAGGCTCCCCCAGGGAGTTCAGGTGTACCCAAAGGCTTCCGCTGAGAGCACTTTTTGATGGCAGAAAGTGGCACCGTACGTGTTTTTTCGGGTCTAACTCGGGTTCAGCTTCTTGTTGCGGTTAGGGTTATGTTTAGGGTTGTTAGGAAAGAGTGAAGACGCAGAGTCCTGTTGAGTGCGGGGTTGCGTAAAGGCTCCCCCAGGGAGTTCAGGTGTACCCAAAGGCTTCCGCTGAGAGCACTTTTTGATGGCAGAAAGTGGCACCGTACGTGTTTTTTCGGGTCTAACTCGGGTTCAGCTTCTTGTTGCGGTTAGGGTTATGTTTAGGGTTGTTAGGAAAGAGTGAAGACGCAGAGTCCTGTTGAGTGTGAGGTTGCGTAAAGGCTCCCCCAGGGAGTTCAGGTGTACCCAAAGGCTTCCGCTGAGAGCACTTTTTGATGGCAGAAAGTGGCACCGTACGTGTTTTTTCGGGTCTAACTCGGGTTCAGCTTCTTGTTGCGGTTAGGGTTATGTTTAGGGTTGTTAGGAAAGAGTGAAGACGCAGAGTCCTGTTGAGTGTGGGGTTGCGTAAAGGCTCCCCCAGGGAGTTCAGGTGTACCCAAAGGCTTCCGCTGAGAGCACTTTTGGATGGCAGAAAGTGGCACCGTACGTGTTTTTTCGGGTCTAACTCGGGTTCAGCTTCTTGTTGCGGT
>NW_027664055.1:77500-80000 GCF_964034855.1 Anser brachyrhynchus
GGTTCACCTTCTTGTTGCGGTTAGGGTTATGTTTAGGGTTGTAAGGAAAGAGTGAAGACTCAGAGTCCTGTTGAGTGCGGGGTTGCGTAAAGGCTCCCCCAGGGAGTTCAGGTGTACCCAAAGGCTTCCGCTGAGAGCACTTTTTGATGGCAGAAAGTGGCACCGTACGTGTTTTTTCGGGTCTAACTCGGGTTCAGCTTCTTGTTGCGGTTAGGGTTATGTTTAGGGTTGTTAGGAAAGAGTGAAGACGCAGAGTCCTGTTGAGTGTGGGGTTGCGTAAAGGCTCCCCCAGGGAGTTCAGGTGTACCCAAAGGCTTCCGCTGAGAGCACTTTTTGATGGCAGAAAGTGGCACCGTACGTGTTTTTTCGGGTCTAACTCGGGTTCAGCTTCTTGTTGCGGTTAGGGTTATGTTTAGGGTTGTTAGGAAAGAGTGAAGACACAGAGTCCTGTTGAGTGTGGGGTTGCGTAAAGGCTCCCCCAGGGAGTTCAGGTGTACCCAAAGGCTTCCGCTGAGAGCACTTTTGGATGGCAGAAAGTGGCACCGTACATGTTTTTTTGGGTCTAACTCGGGTTCAGCTTCTTGTTCCGGTTAGGGTTATGTTTAGGGTTGTTAGGAAAGAGTGAAGACGCAGAGTCCTGTTGAGTGTGGGGTTGCGTAAAGGCTCCCCCAGGGAGTTCAGGTGTACCCAAAGGCTTCCGCTGAGAGCACTTTTTGATGGCAGAAAGTGGCACCGTACGTGTTTTTTCGGGTCTAACTCGGGTTCAGCTTCTTGTTGCGGTTAGGGTTATGTTTAGGGTTGTTAGGAAAGAGTGAAGACGCAGAGTCCTGTTGAGTGTGGGGTTGCGTAAAGGCTCCCCCAGGGAGTTCACGTGTACCCAAAGGCTTCCGCTGAGAGCACTTTTTGATGGCAGAAAGATGCACCGTACGTGTTTTTTCGGGTCTAACTCGGGTTGAGCTTCTTGTTCCTGTTAGGGTTATGTTTAGGGTTGTTAGGAAAGAGTGAAGACGCAGAGTCCTGTTGAGTGTGGGGTTGCGTAAAGGCTCCCCCAGGGAGTTCAGGTGTACCCAAAGGCTTCCGCTGAGAGCACTTTTTGATGGCAGAAAGTGGCACCGTACGTGTTTTTTCGGGTCTAACTCGGGTTCAGCTTCTTGTTGCGGTTAGGGTTATGTTCAGGGTTGTTAGGAAAGAGTGAAGACGCAGAGTCCTGTTGAGTGTGGGGTTGCGTAAAGGCTCCCCCAGGGAGTTCAGGTGTACCCAAAGGCTTCCGCTGAGAGCACTTTTTGATGGCAGAAAGTGGCACCGTACGTGTTTTTTCGGGTCTAACTCGGGTTCAGCTTCTTGTTGCGGTTAGGGTTATGTTTAGGGTTGTTAGGAAAGAGTGAAGACGCAGAGTCCTGTTGAGTGTGAGGTTGCGTAAAGGCTCCCCCAGGGAGTTCAGGTGTACCCAAAGGCTTCCGCTGAGAGCACTTTTTGATGGCAGAAAGTGGCACCGTACGTGTTTTTTCGGGTCTAACTCGGGTTCAGCTTCTTGTTGCGGTTAGGGTTATGTTTAGGGTTGTTAGGAAAGAGTGAAGACGCAGAGTCCTGTTGAGTGTGGGGTTGCGTAAAGGCTCCCCCAGGGAGTTCAGGTGTACCCAAAGGCTTCCGCTGAGAGCACTTTTGGATGGCAGAAAGTGGCACCGTACGTGTTTTTTCGGGTCTAACTCGGGTTCAGCTTCTTGTTGCGGTTAGGGTTATGTTTAGGGTTGTTAGGAAAGAGCGAAGACGCAGAGTCCTGTTGAGTGTGGGGTTGCGTAAAGGCTCCCCCAGGGAGTTCAGGAAAACCCAAAGGCTTCCGCTGAGAGCACTTTTGGATGGCAGAAAGTGGCACCGTACGTGTTTTTTCGGGTCTAACTCGGGTTCAGCTTCTTGTTGCGGTTAGGGTTATGTTTAGGGTTGTTAGGAAAGAGTGAAGACGCAGAGTCCTGTTGAGTGTGGGGTTGCGTAAAGGCTCCCCCAGGGAGTTCAGGTGTACCCAAAGGCTTCTGCTGAGAGCACTTTTTGATGGCAGAAAGTGGCACCGTACGTGTTTTTTCGGGTCTAACTCGGGTTCAGCTTCTTGTTGCGGTTAGGGTTATGTTTAGGGTTGTTAGGAAAGAGTGAAGACGCAGAGTCCTGTTGAGTGTGGGGTTGCGTAAAGGCTCCCCCAGGGAGTTCAGGTGTACCCAAAGGCTTCCGCTGAGAGCACTTTTGGATGGCAGAAAGTGGCACCGTACGTGTTTTTTCGGGTCTAACTCGGGTTCAGCTTCTTGTTGCGGTTAGGGTTATGTTTAGGGTTGTTAGGAAAGAGTGAAGACGCAGAGTCCTGTTGAGTGTGGGGTTGCGTAAAGGCTCCCCCAGGGAGTTCAGGTGTACCCAAAGGCTTCCGCTGAGAGCACTTTTTGATGGCAGAAAGTGGCACCGTACGTGTTTTTTCGGGTCTAACTCGGGTTCAGCTTCTTGTTGCGGTTAGGGTTAT
>NW_027664055.1:85000-97500 GCF_964034855.1 Anser brachyrhynchus
GAAAGAGTGAAGACACAGAGTCCTGTTGAGTGTGGGGTTGCGTAAAGGCTCCCCCAGGGAGTTCAGGTGTACCCAAAGGCTTCCGCTGAGAGCACTTTTGGATGGCAGAAAGTGGCACCGTACATGTTTTTTTGGGTCTAACTCGGGTTCAGCTTCTTGTTCCGGTTAGGGTTATGTTTAGGGTTGTTAGGAAAGAGTGAAGACGCAGAGTCCTGTTGAGTGTGGGGTTGCGTAAAGGCTCCCCCAGGGAGTTCAGGTGTACCCAAAGGCTTCCGCTGAGAGCACTTTTTGATGGCAGAAAGTGGCACCGTACGTGTTTTTTCGGGTCTAACTCGGGTTCAGCTTCTTGTTGCGGTTAGGGTTATGTTTAGGGTTGTTAGGAAAGAGTGAAGACGCAGAGTCCTGTTGAGTGTGGGGTTGCGTAAAGGCTCCCCCAGGGAGTTCAGGTGTACCCAAAGGCTTCCGCTGAGAGCACTTTTTGATGGCAGAAAGTGGCACCGTACGTGTTTTTTCGGGTCTAACTCGGGTTCAGCTTCTTGTTGCGGTTAGGGTTATGTTTAGGGTTGTTAGGAAAGAGTGAAGGCGCAGAGTCCTGTTGAGTGTGGGGTTGCGTAAAGGCTCCCCCAGGGAGTTCAGGTGTACCCAAAGGCTTCCGCTGAGAGCACTTTTGGATGGCAGAAAGTGGCACCGTACGTGTTTTTTCGGGTCTAACTCGGGTTCAGCTTCTTGTTGCGGTTAGGGTTATGTTTAGGGTTGTTAGGAAAGAGTGAAGACGCAGAGTCCTGTTGAGTGTGGGGTTGCGTAAAGGCTCCCCCAGGGAGTTCAGGTGTACCCAAAGGCTTCCGCTGAGAGCACTTTTTGATGGCAGAAAGTGGCACCGTACGTGTTTTTTCGGGTCTAACTCGGGTTCAGCTTCTTGTTGCGGTTAGGGTTATGTTTAGGGTTGTTAGGAAAGAGTGAAGACGCAGAGTCCTGTTGAGTGTGGGGTTGCGTAAAGGCTCCCCCAGGGAGTTCAGGTGTACCCAAAGGCTTCCGCTGAGAGCACTTTTTGATGGCAGAAAGTGGCACCGTACGTGTTTTTTCGGGTCTAACTCGGGTTCAGCTTCTTGTTGCGGTTAGGGTTATGTTTAGGGTTGTTAGGAAAGAGTGAAGACGCAGAGTCCTGTTGAGTGTGGGGTTGCGTAAAGGCTCCCCCAGGGAGTTCAGGTGTACCCAAAGGCTTCCGCTGAGAGCACTTTTTGATGGCAGAAAGTGGCACCGTACGTGTTTTTTCGGGTCTAACTCGGGTTCAGCTTCTTGTTGCGGTTAGGGTTATGTTTAGGGTTGTTAGGAAAGAGTGAAGACGCAGAGTCCTGTTGAGTGTGGGGTTGCGTAAAGGCTCCCCCAGGGAGTTCAGGTGTACCCAAAGGCTTCCGCTGAGAGCACTTTTTGATGGCAGAAAGTGGCACCGTACGTGTTTTTTCGGGTCTAACTCGGGTTGAGCTTCTTGTTCCGGTTAGGCTTATGTTTAGGGTTGTTAGGAAAGAGTGAAGACGCAGAGTCCTGTTGAGTGTGGGGTTGTGTAAAGGCTCCCCCAGGGAGTTCAGGTGTTCCCAAAGGCTTCCGCTGAGAGCACTTTTTGATGGCAGAAAGTGGCACCGTACGTGTTTTTTCGGGTCTAACTCGGGTTGAGCTTCTTGTTGCGGTTAGGGTTATGTTTAGGGTTGTTAGGAAAGAGTGAAGACGCAGAGTCCTGTTGAGTGTGGGGTTGCGTAAAGGCTCCCCCAGGGAGTTCAGGTGTACCCAAAGGCTTCCGCTGAGAGCACTTTTTGATGGCAGAAAGTGGCACCGTACGTGTTTTTTCGGGTCTAACTCGGGTTCAGCTTCTTGTTGCGGTTAGGGTTATGTTTAGGGTTGTTAGGAAAGAGTGAAGACGCAGAGTCCTGTTGAGTGTGGGGTTGCGTAAAGGCTCCCCCAGGGAGTTCAGGTGTACCCAAAGGCTTCCGCTGAGAGCACTTTTTGATGGCAGAAAGTGGCACCGTACGTGTTTTTTCGGGTCTAACTCGGGTTCAGCTTCTTGTTGCGGTTAGGGTTATGTTTAGGGTTGTTAGGAAAGAGTGAAGACGCAGAGTCCTGTTGAGTGTGGGGTTGCGTAAAGGCTCCCCCAGGGAGTTCAGGTGTACCCAAAGGCTTCCGCTGAGAGCACTTTTTGATGGCAGAAAGTGGCACCGTACGTGTTTTTTCGGGTCTAACTCGGGTTCAGCTTCTTGTTGCGGTTAGGGTTATGTTTAGGGTTGTTAGGAAAGAGTGAAGACGCAGAGTCCTGTTGAGTGTGGGGTTGCGTAAAGGCTCCCCCAGGGAGTTCAGGTGTACCCAAAGGCTTCCGCTGAGAGCACTTTTTGATGGCAGAAAGTGGCACCGTACGTGTTTTTTCGGGTCTAACTCGGGTTCAGCTTCTTGTTGCGGTTAGGGTTATGTTTAGGGTTGTTAGGAAAGAGTGAAGACGCAGAGTCCTGTTGAGTGCGGGGTTGCGTAAAGGCTCCCCCAGGGAGTTCAGGTGTACCCAAAGGCTTCCGCTGAGAGCACTTTTTGATGGCAGAAAGTGGCACCGTACGTGTTTTTTCGGGTCTAACTCGGGTTCAGCTTCTTGTTGCGGTTAGGGTTATGTTTAGGGTTGTTAGGAAAGAGTGAAGACGCAGAGTCCTGTTGAGTGTGGGGTTGCGTAAAGGCTCCCCCAGGGAGTTCAGGTGTACCCAAAGGCTTCCGCTGAGAGCACTTTTGGATGGCAGAAAGTGGCACCGTACGTGTTTTTTCGGGTCTAACTCGGGTTCAGCTTCTTGTTGCGGTTAGGGTTATGTTTAGGGTTGTTAGGAAAGAGTGAAGACGCAGAGTCCTGTTGAGTGTGCGGTTGCGTAAAGGCTCCCCCAGGGAGTTCAGGTGTACCCAAAGGCTTCCGCTGAGAGCACTTTTTGATGGCAGAAAGTGGCATCGTACGTGTTTTTTCGGGTCTAACTCGGGTTCAGCTTCTTGTTGCGGTTAGGGTTAGGGTTAGGGTTGTTAGGAAAGAGCGAAGACGCAGAGTCCTGTTGAGTGTGCGGTTGCGTAAAGGCTCCCCCAGGGAGTTCAGGTGTACCCAAAGGCTTCCGCTGAGAGCACTTTTTGATGGCAGAAAGTGGCACCGTACGTGTTTTTTCGGGTCTAACTCGGGTTCAGCTTCTTGTTGCGGTTAGGGTTATGTTTAGGGTTGTTAGGAAAGAGTGAAGACGCAGAGTCCTGTTGAGTGTGGGGTTGCGTAAAGGCTCCCCCAGGGAGTTCAGGTGTACCCAAAGGCTTCCGCTGAGAGCACTTTTGGATGGCAGAAAGTGGCACCGTACGTGTTTTTTCGGGTCTAACTCGGGTTCAGCTTCTTGTTGCGGTTAGGGTTATGTTTAGGGTTGTTAGGAAAGAGTGAAGACGCAGAGTCCTGTTGAGTGTGGGGTTGCGTAAAGGCTCCCCCAGGGAGTTCAGGTGTACCCAAAGGCTTCCGCTGAGAGCACTTTTTGATGGCAGAAAGTGGCATCGTACGTGTTTTTTCGGGTCTAACTCGGGTTCAGCTTCTTGTTGCGGTTAGGGTTAGGGTTAGGGTTGTTAGGAAAGAGCGAAGACGCAGAGTCCTGTTGAGTGTGCGGTTGCGTAAAGGCTCCCCCAGGGAGTTCAGGTGTACCCAAAGGCTTCCGCTGAGAGCACTTTTTGATGGCAGAAAGTGGCACCGTACGTGTTTTTTCGGGTCTAACTCGGGTTCAGCTTCTTGTTGCGGTTAGGGTTATGTTTAGGGTTGTTAGGAAAGAGTGAAGACGCAGAGTCCTGTTGAGTGTGGGGTTGCGTAAAGGCTCCCCCAGGGAGTTCAGGTGTACCCAAAGGCTTCCGCTGAGAGCACTTTTGGATGGCAGAAAGTGGCACCGTACGTGTTTTTTCGGGTCTAACTCGGGTTCAGCTTCTTGTTGCGGTTAGGGTTATGTTTAGGGTTGTTAGGAAAGAGTGAAGACGCAGAGTCCTGTTGAGTGTGGGGTTGCGTAAAGGCTCCCCCAGGGAGTTCAGGTGTACCCAAAGGCTTCCGCTGAGAGCACTTTTTGATGGCAGAAAGTGGCACCGTACGTGTTTTTTCGGGTCTAACTCGGGTTCAGCTTCTTGTTGCGGTTAGGGTTATGTTTAGGGTTGTTAGGAAAGAGTGAAGACGCAGAGTCCTGTTGAGTGTGGGGTTGCGTAAAGGCTCCCCCAGGGAGTTCAGGTGTACCCAAAGGCTTCCGCTGAGAGCACTTTTTGATGGCAGAAAGTGGCACCGTACGTGTTTTTTCGGGTCTAACTCGGGTTCAGCTTCTTGTTGCGGTTAGGGTTATGTTTAGGGTTGTTAGGAAAGAGTGAAGACGCAGAGTCCTGTTGAGTGTGGGGTTGCGTAAAGGCTCCCCCAGGGAGTTCAGGTGTAGCCAAAGGCTTCCGCTGAGAGCACTTTTTGATGGCAGAAAGTGGCACCGTACGTGTTTTTTCGGGTCTAACTCGGGTTCAGCTTCTTGTTGCGGTTAGGGTTATGTTTAGGGTTGTTAGGAAAGAGTGAAGACGCAGAGTCCTGTTGAGTGTGGGGTTGCGTAAAGGCTCCCCCAGGGAGTTCAGGTGTACCCAAAGGCTTCCGCTGAGAGCACTTTTGGATGGCAGAAAGTGGCACCGTACGTGTTTTTTCGGGTCTAACTCGGGTTCAGCTTCTTGTTGCGGTTAGGGTTATGTTTAGGGTTGTTAGGAAAGAGTGAAGACGCAGAGTCCTGTTGAGTGTGGGGTTGCGTAAAGGCTCCCCCAGGGAGTTCAGGTGTACCCAAAGGCTTCCGCTGAGAGCACTTTTTGATGGCAGAAAGTGGCACCGTACGTGTTTTTTCGGGTCTAACTCGGGTTGAGCTTCTTGTTGCGGTTAGGGTTATGTTTAGGGTTGTTAGGAAAGAGTGAAGACGCAGAGTCCTGTTGAGTGTGGGGTTGCGTAAAGGCTCCCCCAGGGAGTTCACGTGTACCCAAAGGCTTCCGCTGAGAGCACTTTTTGATGGCAGAAAGTGGCACCGTACGTGTTTTTTCGGGTCTAACTCGGGTTCAGCTTCTTGTTGCGGTTAGGGTTATGTTTAGGGTTGTTAGGAAAGAGTGAAGACGCAGAGTCCTGTTGAGTGTGCGGTTGCGTAAAGGCTCCCCCAGGGAGTTCAGGTGTACCCAAAGGCTTCCGCTGAGAGCACTTTTTGATGGCAGAAAGTGGCATCGTACGTGTTTTTTCGGGTCTAACTCGGGTTCAGCTTCTTGTTGCGGTTAGGGTTAGGGTTAGGGTTGTTAGGAAAGAGCGAAGACGCAGAGTCCTGTTGAGTGTGCGGTTGCGTAAAGGCTCCCCCAGGGAGTTCAGGTGTACCCAAAGGCTTCCGCTGAGAGCACTTTTTGATGGCAGAAAGTGGCACCGTACGTGTTTTTTCGGGTCTAACTCGGGTTCAGCTTCTTGTTGCGGTTAGGGTTATGTTTAGGGTTGTTAGGAAAGAGTGAAGACGCAGAGTCCTGTTGAGTGTGGGGTTGCGTAAAGGCTCCCCCAGGGAGTTCAGGTGTACCCAAAGGCTTCCGCTGAGAGCACTTTTTGATGGCAGAAAGTGGCACCCTACGTGTTTTTTCGGGTCTAACTCGGGTTCAGCTTCTTGTTGCGGTTAGGGTTATGTTTAGGGTTGTTAGGAAAGAGTGAAGACGCAGAGTCCTGTTGAGTGTGGGGTTGCGTAAAGGCTCCCCCAGGGAGTTCAGGTGTACCCAAAGGCTTCCACTGAGAGCACTTTTTGATGGCAGAAAGTGGCACCGTACGTGTTTTTTCGGGTCTAACTCGGGTTCAGCTTCTTGTTGCGGTTAGGGTTATGTTTAGGGTTGTTAGGAAAGAGTGAAGACGCAGAGTCCTGTTGAGTGTGGGGTTGCGTAAAGGCTCCCCCAGGGAGTTCAGGTGTACCCAAAGGCTTCCGCTGAGAGCACTTTTTGATGGCAGAAAGTGGCACCGTACGTGTTTTTTCGGGTCTAACTCGGGTTCAGCTTCTTGTTGCGGTTAGGGTTATGTTTAGGGTTGTTAGGAAAGAGTGAAGACGCATAGTCCTGTTGAGTGTGGGGTTGCGTAAAGGCTCCGCCAGGGAGTTCAGGTGTACCCAAAGGCTTCCGCTGAGAGCACTTTTTGATGGCAGAAAGTGGCACCGTACGTGTTTTTTCGGGTCTAACTCGGGTTCAGCTTCTTGTTGCGGTTAGGGTTATGTTTAGGGTTGTTAGGAAAGAGTGAAGACGCAGAGTCCTGTTGAGTGTGGGGTTGCGTAAAGGCTCCCCCAGGGAGTTCAGGTGTACCCAAAGGCTTCCGCTGAGAGCACTTTTTGATGGCAGAAAGTGGCACCGTACGTGTTTTTTCGGGTCTAACTCGGGTTGAGCTTCTTGTTGCGGTTAGGGTTATGTTTAGGGTTGTTAGGAAAGAGTGAAGACGCAGAGTCCTGTTGAGTGTGGGGTTGCGTAAAGGCTCCCCCAGGGAGTTCAGGTGTACCCAAAGGCTTCCGCTGAGAGCACTTTTTGATGGCAGAAAGTGGCACCGTACGTGTTTTTTCGGGTCTAACTCGGGTTGAGCTTCTTGTTGCGGTTAGGGTTATGTTTAGGGTTGTTAGGAAAGAGTGAAGACGCAGAGTCCTGTTGAGTGTGGGGTTGCGTAAAGGCTCCCCCAGGGAGTTCACGTGTACCCAAAGGCTTCCGCTGAGAGCACTTTTTGATGGCAGAAAGTGGCACCGTACGTGTTTTTTCGGGTCTAACTCGGGTTCAGCTTCTTGTTGCGGTTAGGGTTATGTTTAGGGTTGTTAGGAAAGAGTGAAGACGCAGAGTCCTGTTGAGTGTGCGGTTGCGTAAAGGCTCCCCCAGGGAGTTCAGGTGTACCCAAAGGCTTCCGCTGAGAGCACTTTTTGATGGCAGAAAGTGGCATCGTACGTGTTTTTTCGGGTCTAACTCGGGTTCAGCTTCTTGTTGCGGTTAGGGTTAGGGTTAGGGTTGTTAGGAAAGAGCGAAGACGCAGAGTCCTGTTGAGTGTGCGGTTGCGTAAAGGCTCCCCCAGGGAGTTCAGGTGTACCCAAAGGCTTCCGCTGAGAGCACTTTTTGATGGCAGAAAGTGGCACCGTACGTGTTTTTTCGGGTCTAACTCGGGTTCAGCTTCTTGTTGCGGTTAGGGTTATGTTTAGGGTTGTTAGGAAAGAGTGAAGACGCAGAGTCCTGTTGAGTGTGGGGTTGCGTAAAGGCTCCCCCAGGGAGTTCAGGTGTACCCAAAGGCTTCCGCTGAGAGCACTTTTTGATGGCAGAAAGTGGCACCCTACGTGTTTTTTCGGGTCTAACTCGGGTTCAGCTTCTTGTTGCGGTTAGGGTTATGTTTAGGGTTGTTAGGAAAGAGTGAAGACGCAGAGTCCTGTTGAGTGTGGGGTTGCGTAAAGGCTCCCCCAGGGAGTTCAGGTGTACCCAAAGGCTTCCGCTGAGAGCACTTTTTGATGGCAGAAAGTGGCACCGTACGTGTTTTTTCGGGTCTAACTCGGGTTCAGCTTCTTGTTGCGGTTAGGGTTATGTTTAGGGTTGTTAGGAAAGAGTGAAGACGCAGAGTCCTGTTGAGTGTGGGGTTGCGTAAAGGCTCCCCCAGGGAGTTCAGGTGTACCCAAAGGCTTCCGCTGAGAGCACTTTTTGATGGCAGAAAGTGGCACCGTACGTGTTTTTTCGGGTCTAACTCGGGTTCAGCTTCTTGTTGCGGTTAGGGTTATGTTTAGGGTTGTTAGGAAAGAGTGAAGACGCAGAGTCCTGTTGAGGTTGCGTAAAGGCTCCCCCAGGGAGTTCAGGTGTACCCAAAGGCTTCCGCTGAGAGCACTTTTTGATGGCAGAAAGTGGCACCGTACGTGTTTTTTCGGGTCTAACTCGGGTTCAGCTTCTTGTTGCGGTTAGGGTTATGTTTAGGGTTGTTAGGAAAGAGTGAAGACGCAGAGTCCTGTTGAGTGTGGGGTTGCGTAAAGGCTCCCCCAGGGAGTTCAGGTGTACCCAAAGGCTTCCGCTGAGAGCACTTTTTGATGGCAGAAAGTGGCACCGTACGTGTTTTTTCGGGTCTAACTCGGGTTCAGCTTCTTGTTGCGGTTAGGGTTATGTTTAGAGTTGTTAGGAAAGAGTGAAGACGCAGAGTCCTGTTGAGTGTGGGGTTGCGTAAAGGCTCCGCCAGGGAGTTCAGGTGTACCCAAAGGCTTCCGCTGAGAGCACTTTTGGATGGCAGAAAGTGGCACCGTACGTGTTTTTTCGGGTCTAACTCGGGTTCAGCTTCTTGTTGCGGTTAGGGTTATGTTTAGGGTTGTTAGGAAAGAGTGAAGACGCAGAGTCCTGTTGAGTGCGGGGTTGCGTAAAGGCTCCCCCAGGGAGTTCAGGTGTACCCAAAGGCTTCCGCTGAGAGCACTTTTTGATGGCAGAAAGTGGCACCGTACGTGTTTTTTCGGGTCTAACTCGGGTTCAGCTTCTTGTTGCGGTTAGGGTTATGTTTAGGGTTGTTAGGAAAGAGTGAAGACGCAGAGTCCTGTTGAGTGTGGGGTTGCGTAAAGGCTCCCCCAGGGAGTTCAGGTGTACCCAAAGGCTTCCGCTGAGAGCACTTTTTGATGGCAGAAAGTGGCATCGTACGTGTTTTTTCGGGTCTAACTCGGGTTCAGCTTCTTGTTGCGGTTAGGGTTATGTTTAGGGTTGTTAGGAAAGAGCGAAGACGCAGAGTCCTGTTGAGTGTGGGGTTGCGTAAAGGCTCCCCCAGGGAGTTCAGGTGTACCCAAAGGCTTCCGCTGAGAGCACTTTTTGATGGCAGAAAGTGGCACCGTACGTGTTTTTTCGGGTCTAACTCGGGTTCAGCTTCTTGTTGCGGTTAGGGTTATGTTTAGGGTTGTTAGGAAAGAGTGAAGACGCAGAGTCCTGTTGAGTGTGGGGTTGCGTAAAGGCTCCCCCAGGGAGTTCAGGTGTACCCAAAGGCTTCCGCTGAGAGCACTTTTTGATGGCAGAAAGTGGCACCGTACGTGTTTTTTCGGGTCTAACTCGGGTTCAGCTTCTTGTTGCGGTTAGGGTTATGTTTAGGGTTGTTAGGAAAGAGTGAAGACGCAGAGTCCTGTTGAGTGTGGGGTTGCGTAAAGGCTCCCCCAGGGAGTTCAGGTGTACCCAAAGGCTTCCGCTGAGAGCACTTTTTGATGGCAGAAAGTGGCACCGTACGTGTTTTTTCGGGTCTAACTCGGGTTCAGCTTCTTGTTGCGGTTAGGGTTATGTTTAGGGTTGTTAGGAAAGAGTGAAGACGCAGAGTCCTGTTGAGTGTGGGGTTGCGTAAAGGCTCCGCCAGGGAGTTCAGGTGTACCCAAAGGCTTCCGCTGAGAGCACTTTTTGATGGCAGAAAGTGGCACCGTACGTGTTTTTTCGGGTCTAACTCGGGTTCAGCTTCTTGTTGCGGTTAGGGTTATGTTTAGGGTTGTTAGGAAAGAGTGAAGACGCAGAGTCCTGTTGAGTGTGGGGTTGCGTAAAGGCTCCCCCAGGGAGTTCAGGTGTACCCAAAGGCTTCCGCTGAGAGCACTTTTTGATGGCAGAAAGTGGCACCGTACGTGTTTTTTCGGGTCTAACTCGGGTTCAGCTTCTTGTTGCGGTTAGGGTTATGTTTAGGGTTGTTAGGAAAGAGTGAAGACGCAGAGTCCTGTTGAGTGTGGGGTTGGGTAAAGGCTCCCCCAGGGAGTTCACGTGTACCCAAAGGCTTCCGCTGAGAGCACTTTTTGATGGCAGAAAGTGGCACCGTACGTGTTTTTTCGGGTCTAACTCGGGTTCAGCTTCTTGTTGCGGTTAGGGTTATGTTTAGGGTTGTTAGGAAAGAGTGAAGACGCAGAGTCCTGTTGAGTGTGGGGTTGCGTAAAGGCTCCCCCAGGGAGTTCAGGTGTACCCAAAGGCTTCCGCTGAGAGCACTTTTGGATGGCAGAAAGTGGCACCGTACGTGTTTTTTCGGGTCTAACTCGGGTTCAGCTTCTTGTTGCGGTTAGGGTTATGTTTAGGGTTGTTAGGAAAGAGTGAAGACGCAGAGTCCTGTTGAGTGTGGGGTTGCGTAAAGGCTCCCCCAGGGAGTTCAGGTGTACCCAAAGGCTTCCGCTGAGAGCACTTTTTGATGACAGAAAGTGGCACCGTACGTGTTTTTTCGGGTCTAACTCGGGTTGAGCTTCTTGTTGCGGTTAGGGTTATGTTTAGGGTTGTTAGGAAAGAGTGAAGACGCAGAGTCCTGTTGAGTGTGGGGTTGCGTAAAGGCTCCCCCAGGGAGTTCAGGTGTACCCAAAGGCTTCCGCTGAGAGCACTTTTTGATGGCAGAAAGTGGCACCGTACGTGTTTTTTCGGGTCTAACTCGGGTTCAGCTTCTTGTTGCGGTTAGGGTTATGTTTAGGGTTGTTAGGAAAGAGTGAAGACGCAGAGTCCTGTTGAGTGTGGGGTTGCGTAAAGGCTCCCCCAGGGAGTTCACGTGTACCCAAAGGCTTCCGCTGAGAGCACTTTTTGATGGCAGAAAGTGGCACCGTACGTGTTTTTTCGGGTCTAACTCGGGTTCAGCTTCTTGTTGCGGTTAGGGTTATGTTTAGGGTTGTTAGGAAAGAGTGAAGACGCAGAGTCCTGTTGAGTGTGGGGTTGCGTAAAGGCTCCCCCAGGGAGTTCACGTGTACCCAAAGGCTTCCGCTGAGAGCACTTTTTGATGGCAGAAAGTGGCACCGTACGTGTTTTTTCGGGTCTAACTCGGGTTCAGCTTCTTGTTGCGGTTAGGGTTATGTTTAGGGTTGTTAGGAAAGAGTGAAGACGCAGAGTCCTGTTGAGTGTGGGGTTGCGTAAAGGCTCCCCCAGGGAGTTCAGGTGTACCCAAAGGCTTCCGCTGAGAGCACTTTTTGATGGCAGAAAGTGGCACCGTACGTGTTTTTTCGGGTCTAACTCGGGTTCAGCTTCTTGTTGCGGTTAGGGTTATGTTTAGGGTTGTTAGGAAAGAGTGAAGACGCAGAGTCCTGTTGAGTGTGGGGTTGTGTAAAGGCTCCCCCAGGGAGTTCAGGTGTACCCAAAGGCTTCCGCTGAGAGCACTTTTTGATGGCAGAAAGATGCACCGTACGTGTTTTTTCGGGTCTAACTCGGGTTGAGCTTCTTGTTCCTGTTAGGGTTATGTTTAGGGTTGTTAGGAAAGAGTGAAGACGCAGAGTCCTGTTGAGTGTGGGGTTGCGTAAAGGCTCCCCCAGGGAGTTCAGGTGTACCCAAAGGCTTCCGCTGAGAGCACTTTTTGATGGCAGAAAGTGGCACCGTACGTGTTTTTTCGGGTCTAACTCGGGTTCAGCTTCTTGTTGCGGTTAGGGTTATGTTTAGGGTTGTTAGGAAAGAGTGAAGACGCAGAGTCCTGTTGAGTGTGGGGTTGCGTAAAGGCTCCCCCAGGGAGTTCAGGTGTACCCAAAGGCTTCCGCTGAGAGCACTTTTTGATGGCAGAAAGTGGCACCGTACGTGTTTTTTCGGGTCTAACTCGGGTTCAGCTTCTTGTTGCGGTTAGGGTTATGTTTAGGGTTGTTAGGAAAGAGTGAAGACGCAGAGTCCTGTTGAGTGTGAGGTTGCGTAAAGGCTCCCCCAGGGAGTTCAGGTGTACCCAAAGGCTTCCGCTGAGAGCACTTTTTGATGGCAGAAAGTGGCACCGTACGTGTTTTTTCGGGTCTAACTCGGGTTCAGCTTCTTGTTGCGGTTAGGGTTATGTTTAGGGTTGTTAGGAAAGAGTGAAGACGCAGAGTCCTGTTGACTGTGCGGTTGCGTAAAGGCTCCCCCAGGGAGTTCACGTGTACCCAAAGGCTTCCGCTGAGAGCACTTTTGGATGGCAGAAAGTGGCACCGTACGTGTTTTTTCGGGTCTAACTCGGGTTCAGCTTCTTGTTGCGGTTAGGGTTATGTTTAGGGTTGTTAGGAAAGAGCGAAGACGCAGAGTCCTGTTGAGTGTGGGGTTGCGTAAAGGCTCCCCCAGGGAGTTCAGGTGTACCCAAAGGCTTCCGCTGAGAGCACTTTTTGATGGCAGAAAGTGGCACCGTACGTGTTTTTTCGGGTCTAACTCGGGTTCAGCTTCTTGTTGCGGTTAGGGTTATGTTTAGGGTTGTTAGGAAAGAGTGAAGACGCAGAGTCCTGTTGAGTGTGGGGTTGCGTAAAGGCTCCCCCAGGGAGTTCAGGTGTACCCAAAGGCTTCCGCTGAGAGCACTTTTTGATGGCAGAAAGTGGCACCGTACGTGTTTTTTCGGGTCTAACTCGGGTTCAGCTTCTTGTTGCGGTTAGGGTTATGTTTAGGGTTGTTAGGAAAGAGTGAAGACGCAGAGTCCTGTTGAGTGTGGGGTTGTGTAAAGGCTCCCCCAGGGAGTTCAGGTGTACCCAAAGGCTTCCGCTGAGAGCACTTTTGGATGGCAGAAAGTGGCACCGTACGTGTTTTTTCGGGTCTAACTCGGGTTCAGCTTC
>NW_027664055.1:105000-115000 GCF_964034855.1 Anser brachyrhynchus
AAAGGCTTCCGCTGAGAGCACTTTTTGATGGCAGAAAGTGGCACCGTACGTGTTTTTTCGGGTCTAACTCGGGTTCAGCTTCTTGTTGCGGTTAGGGTTATGTTTAGGGTTGTTAGGAAAGAGTGAAGACGCAGAGTCCTGTTGAGTGTGGGGTTGCGTAAAGGCTCCCCCAGGGAGTTCAGGTGTACCCAAAGGCTTCCGCTGAGAGCACTTTTTGATGGCAGAAAGTGGCACCGTACGTGTTTTTTCGGGTCTAACTCGGGTTCAGCTTCTTGTTGCGGTTAGGGTTATGTTTAGGGTTGTTAGGAAAGAGTGAAGACGCAGAGTCCTGTTGAGTGTGGGGTTGCGTAAAGGCTCCCCCAGGGAGTTCAGGTGTACCCAAAGGCTTCCGCTGAGAGCACTTTTTGATGGCAGAAAGTGGCACCGTACGTGTTTTTTCGGGTCTAACTCGGGTTCAGCTTCTTGTTGCGGTTAGGGTTATGTTTAGGGTTGTTAGGAAAGAGTGAAGACGCAGAGTCCTGTTGAGTGTGGGGTTGCGTAAAGGCTCCCCCAGGGAGTTCAGGTGTACCCAAAGGCTTCCGCTGAGAGCACTTTTTGATGGCAGAAAGTGGCACCGTACGTGTTTTTTCGGGTCTAACTCGGGTTCAGCTTCTTGTTGCGGTTAGGGTTATGTTTAGGGTTGTTAGGAAAGAGTGAAGACGCAGAGTCCTGTTGAGTGTGGGGTTGCGTAAAGGCTCCCCCAGGGAGTTCAGGTGTACCCAAAGGCTTCCGCTGAGAGCACTTTTTGATGGCAGAAAGTGGCACCGTACGTGTTTTTTCGGGTCTAACTTGGGTTGAGCTTCTTGTTGCGGTTAGGGTTATGTTTAGGGTTGTTAGGAAAGAGTGAAGACGCAGAGTCCTGTTGAGTGTGGGGTTGCGTAAAGGCTCCCCCAGGGAGTTCAGGTGTACCCAAAGGCTTCCGCTGAGAGCACTTTTTGATGGCAGAAAGTGGCACCGTACGTGTTTTTTCGGGTCTAACTCGGGTTCAGCTTCTTGTTGCGGTTAGGGTTATGTTTAGGGTTGTTAGGAAAGAGTGAAGACGCAGAGTCCTGTTGAGTGTGGGGTTGCGTAAAGGCTCCCCCAGGGAGTTCAGGTGTACCCAAAGGCTTCCGCTGAGAGCACTTTTTGATGGCAGAAAGTGGCACCGTACGTGTTTTTTCGGGTCTAACTCGGGTTCAGCTTCTTGTTGCGGTTAGGGTTATGTTTAGGGTTGTTAGGAAAGAGTGAAGACGCAGAGTCCTGTTGAGTGTGGGGTTGCGTAAAGGCTCCCCCAGGGAGTTCAGGTGTACCCAAAGGCTTCCGCTGAGAGCACTTTTGGATGGCAGAAAGTGGCACCGTACGTGTTTTTTCGGGTCTAACTCGGGTTCAGCTTCTTGTTGCGGTTAGGGTTATGTTTAGGGTTGTTAGGAAAGAGTGAAGACGCAGAGTCCTGTTGAGTGCGGGGTTGCGTAAAGGCTCCCCCAGGGAGTTCACGTGTACCCAAAGGCTTCCGCTGAGAGCACTTTTTGATGGCAGAAAGTGGCACCGTACGTGTTTTTTCGGGTCTAACTCGGGTTCAGCTTCTTGTTGCGGTTAGGGTTATGTTTAGGGTTGTTAGGAAAGAGTGAAGACGCAGAGTCCTGTTGAGTGTGGGGTTGCGTAAAGGCTCCCCCAGGGAGTTCAGGTGTACCCAAAGGCTTCCGCTGAGAGCACTTTTGGATGGCAGAAAGTGGCACCGTACGTGTTTTTTCGGGTCTAACTCGGGTTCAGCTTCTTGTTGCGGTTAGGGTTATGTTTAGGGTTGTTAGGAAAGAGTGAAGACGCAGAGTCCTGTTGAGTGTGCGGTTGCGTAAAGGCTCCCCCAGGGAGTTCAGGTGTACCCAAAGGCTTCCGCTGAGAGCACTTTTTGATGGCAGAAAGTGGCATCGTACGTGTTTTTTCGGGTCTAACTCGGGTTCAGCTTCTTGTTGCGGTTAGGGTTATGTTTAGGGTTGTTAGGAAAGAGTGAAGACGCAGAGTCCTGTTGAGTGTGGGGTTGCGTAAAGGCTCCCCCAGGGAGTTCAGGTGTACCCAAAGGCTTCCGCTGAGAGCACTTTTTGATGGCAGAAAGTGGCACCGTACGTGTTTTTTCGGGTCTAACTCGGGTTCAGCTTCTTGTTGCGGTTAGGGTTATGTTTAGGGTTGTTAGGAAAGAGCGAAGACGCAGAGTCCTGTTGAGTGTGGGGTTGCGTAAAGGCTCCCCCAGGGAGTTCAGGTGTACCCAAAGGCTTCCGCTGAGAGCACTTTTTGATGGCAGAAAGTGGCACCGTACGTGTTTTTTCGGGTCTAACTCGGGTTCAGCTTCTTGTTGCGGTTAGGGTTATGTTTAGGGTTGTTAGGAAAGAGTGAAGACGCAGAGTCCTGTTGAGTGTGGGGTTGCGTAAAGGCTCCCCCAGGGAGTTCAGGTGTACCCAAAGGCTTCCGCTGAGAGCACTTTTTGATGGCAGAAAGTGGCACCGTACGTGTTTTTTCGGGTCTAACTCGGGTTCAGCTTCTTGTTGCGGTTAGGGTTATGTTTAGGGTTGTTAGGAAAGAGTGAAGACGCAGAGTCCTGTTGAGTGTGGGGTTGCGTAAAGGCTCCCCCAGGGAGTTCAGGTGTACCCAAAGGCTTCCGCTGAGAGCACTTTTTGATGGCAGAAAGTGGCACCGTACGTGTTTTTTCGGGTCTAACTCGGGTTCAGCTTCTTGTTGCGGTTAGGGTTATGTTTAGGGTTGTTAGGAAAGAGTGAAGACGCAGAGTCCTGTTGAGTGTGGGGTTGCGTAAAGGCTCCCCCAGGGAGTTCACGTGTACCCAAAGGCTTCCGCTGAGAGCACTTTTTGATGGCAGAAAGTGGCACCGTACGTGTTTTTTCGGCTCTAACTCGGGTTCAGCTTCTTGTTGCGGTTAGGGTTATGTTTAGGGTTGTTAGGAAAGAGTGAAGACGCAGAGTCCTGTTGAGTGTGGGGTTGCGTAAAGGCTCCCCCAGGGAGTTCAGGTGTACCCAAAGGCTTCCGCTGAGAGCACTTTTTGATGGCAGAAAGTGGCACCGTACGTGTTATTTCGGGTCTAACTCGGGTTCAGCTTCTTGTTGCGGTTAGGGTTATGTTTAGGGTTGTTAGGAAAGAGCGAAGACGCAGAGTCCTGTTGAGTGTGGGGTTGCGTAAAGGCTCCCCCAGGGAGTTCAGGTGTACCCAAAGGCTTCCGCTGAGAGCACTTTTTGATGGCAGAAAGTGGCACCGTACGTGTTTTTTCGGGTCTAACTCGGGTTCAGCTTCTTGTTGCGGTTAGGGTTATGTTTAGGGTTGTTAGGAAAGAGTGAAGACGCAGAGTCCTGTTGAGTGTGGGGTTGCGTAAAGGCTCCCCCAGGGAGTTCAGGTGTACCCAAAGGCTTCCGCTGAGAGCACTTTTTGATGGCAGAAAGTGGCACCGTACGTGTTTTTTCGGGTCTAACTCGGGTTCAGCTTCTTGTTGCGGTTAGGGTTATGTTTAGGGTTGTTAGGAAAGAGTGAAGACGCAGAGTCCTGTTGAGTGTGGGGTTGCGTAAAGGCTCCCCCAGGGAGTTCAGGTGTACCCAAAGGCTTCCGCTGAGAGCACTTTTTGATGGCAGAAAGTGGCACCGTACGTGTTTTTTCGGGTCTAACTCGGGTTCAGCTTCTTGTTGCGGTTAGGGTTATGTTTAGGGTTGTTAGGAAAGAGTGAAGACGCAGAGTCCTGTTGAGTGTGGGGTTGCGTAAAGGCTCCCCCAGGGAGTTCAGGTGTACCCAAAGGCTTCCGCTGAGAGCACTTTTTGATGGCAGAAAGTGGCACCGTACGTGTTTTTTCGGGTCTAACTCGGGTTGAGCTTCTTGTTGCGGTTAGGGTTATGTTTAGGGTTGTTAGGAAAGAGTGAAGACGCAGAGTCCTGTTGAGTGTGGGGTTGCGTAAAGGCTCCCCCAGGGAGTTCAGGTGTACCCAAAGGCTTCCGCTGAGAGCACTTTTTGATGGCAGAAAGTGGCACCGTACGTGTTTTTTCGGGTCTAACTCGGGTTCAGCTTCTTGTTGCGGTTAGGGTTATGTTTAGGGTTGTTAGGAAAGAGCGAAGACGCAGAGTCCTGTTGAGTGTGGGGTTGCGTAAAGGCTCCCCCAGGGAGTTCAGGTGTACCCAAAGGCTTCCGCTGAGAGCACTTTTTGATGGCAGAAAGTGGCACCGTACGTGTTTTTTCGGGTCTAACTCGGGTTCAGCTTCTTGTTGCGGTTAGGGTTATGTTTAGGGTTGTTAGGAAAGAGTGAAGACGCAGAGTCCTGTTGAGTGTGGGGTTGCGTAAAGGCTCCCCCAGGGAGTTCAGGTGTACCCAAAGGCTTCCGCTGAGAGCACTTTTTGATGGCAGAAAGTGGCACCGTACGTGTTTTTTCGGGTCTAACTCGGGTTCAGCTTCTTGTTGCGGTTAGGGTTATGTTTAGGGTTGTTAGGAAAGAGTGAAGACGCAGAGTCCTGTTGAGTGTGGGGTTGCGTAAAGGCTCCCCCAGGGAGTTCAGGTGTACCCAAAGGCTTCCGCTGAGAGCACTTTTGGATGGCAGAAAGTGGCACCGTACGTGTTTTTTCGGGTCTAACTCGGGTTCAGCTTCTTGTTGCGGTTAGGGTTATGTTTAGGGTTGTTAGGAAAGAGTGAAGACGCAGAGTCCTGTTGAGTGCGGGGTTGCGTAAAGGCTCCCCCAGGGAGTTCAGGTGTACCCAAAGGCTTCCGCTGAGAGCACTTTTTGATGGCAGAAAGTGGCACCGTACGTGTTTTTTCGGGTCTAACTCGGGTTGAGCTTCTTGTTGCGGTTAGGGTTATGTTTAGGGTTGTTAGGAAAGAGTGAAGACGCAGAGTCCTGTTGAGTGTGGGGTTGCGTAAAGGCTCCCCCAGGGAGTTCAGGTGTACCCAAAGGCTTCTGCTGAGAGCACTTTTTGATGGCAGAAAGTGGCACCGTACGTGTTTTTTCGGGTCTAACTCGGGTTCAGCTTCTTGTTGCGGTTAGGGTTATGTTTAGGGTTGTTAGGAAAGAGTGAAGACGCAGAGTCCTGTTGAGTGTGCGGTTGCGTAAAGGCTCCCCCAGGGAGTTCAGGTGTACCCAAAGGCTTCCGCTGAGAGCACTTTTTGATGGCAGAAAGTGGCATCGTACGTGTTTTTTCGGGTCTAACTCGGGTTCAGCTTCTTGTTGCGGTTAGGGTTATGTTTAGGGTTGTTAGGAAAGAGTGAAGACGCAGAGTCCTGTTGAGTGTGGGGTTGCGTAAAGGCTCCCCCAGGGAGTTCAGGTGTACCCAAAGGCTTCCGCTGAGAGCACTTTTTGATGGCAGAAAGTGGCACCGTACGTGTTTTTTCGGGTCTAACTCGGGTTCAGCTTCTTGTTGCGGTTAGGGTTATGTTTAGGGTTGTTAGGAAAGAGTGAAGACGCAGAGTCCTGTTGAGTGTGGGGTTGCGTAAAGGCTCCCCCAGGGAGTTCAGGTGTACCCAAAGGCTTCCGCTGAGAGCACTTTTGGATGGCAGAAAGTGGCACCGTACGTGTTTTTTCGGGTCTAACTCGGGTTCAGCTTCTTGTTGCGGTTAGGGTTATGTTTAGGGTTGTTAGGAAAGAGTGAAGACGCAGAGTCCTGTTGAGTGTGGGGTTGCGTAAAGGCTCCCCCAGGGAGTTCAGGTGTACCCAAAGGCTTCCGCTGAGAGCACTTTTTGATGGCAGAAAGTGGCACCGTACGTGTTTTTTCGGGTCTAACTCGGGTTCAGCTTCTTGTTGCGGTTAGGGTTATGTTTAGGGTTGTTAGGAAAGAGTGAAGACGCAGAGTCCTGTTGAGTGTGGGGTTGCGTAAAGGCTCCCCCAGGGAGTTCACGTGTACCCAAAGGCTTCCGCTGAGAGCACTTTTTGATGGCAGAAAGTGGCACCGTACGTGTTTTTTCGGGTCTAACTCGGGTTCAGCTTCTTGTTGCGGTTAGGGTTATGTTTAGGGTTGTTAGGAAAGAGTGAAGACGCAGAGTCCTGTTGAGTGTGGGGTTGCGTAAAGGCTCCCCCAGGGAGTTCAGGTGTACCCAAAGGCTTCCGCTGAGAGCACTTTTTGATGGCAGAAAGTGGCACCGTACGTGTTTTTTCGGGTCTAACTCGGGTTCAGCTTCTTGTTGCGGTTAGGGTTATGTTTAGGGTTGTTAGGAAAGAGCGAAGACGCAGAGTCCTGTTGAGTGTGGGGTTGCGTAAAGGCTCCCCCAGGGAGTTCAGGTGTACCCAAAGGCTTCCGCTGAGAGCACTTTTTGATGGCAGAAAGTGGCACCGTACGTGTTTTTTCGGGTCTAACTCGGGTTCAGCTTCTTGTTGCGGTTAGGGTTATGTTTAGGGTTGTTAGGAAAGAGTGAAGACGCAGAGTCCTGTTGAGTGTGGGGTTGCGTAAAGGCTCCCCCAGGGAGTTCAGGTGTACCCAAAGGCTTCCGCTGAGAGCACTTTTGGATGGCAGAAAGTGGCACCGTACGTGTTTTTTCGGGTCTAACTCGGGTTCAGCTTCTTGTTGCGGTTAGGGTTATGTTTAGGGTTGTTAGGAAAGAGTGAAGACGCAGAGTCCTGTTGAGTGTGGGGTTGCGTAAAGGCTCCCCCAGGGAGTTCAGGTGTACCCAAAGGCTTCCGCTGAGAGCACTTTTGGATGGCAGAAAGTGGCACCGTACGTGTTTTTTCGGGTCTAACTCGGGTTCAGCTTCTTGTTGCGGTTAGGGTTATGTTTAGGGTTGTTAGGAAAGAGTGAAGACGCAGAGTCCTGTTGAGTGCGGGGTTGCGTAAAGGCTCCCCCAGGGAGTTCAGGTGTACCCAAAGGCTTCCGCTGAGAGCACTTTTTGATGGCAGAAAGTGGCACCGTACGTGTTTTTTCGGGTCTAACTCGGGTTGAGCTTCTTGTTGCGGTTAGGGTTATGTTTAGGGTTGTTAGGAAAGAGTGAAGACGCAGAGTCCTGTTGAGTGTGGGGTTGCGTAAAGGCTCCCCCAGGGAGTTCAGGTGTACCCAAAGGCTTCTGCTGAGAGCACTTTTTGATGGCAGAAAGTGGCACCGTACGTGTTTTTTCGGGTCTAACTCGGGTTCAGCTTCTTGTTGCGGTTAGGGTTATGTTTAGGGTTGTTAGGAAAGAGTGAAGACGCAGAGTCCTGTTGAGTGTGCGGTTGCGTAAAGGCTCCCCCAGGGAGTTCAGGTGTACCCAAAGGCTTCCGCTGAGAGCACTTTTTGATGGCAGAAAGTGGCATCGTACGTGTTTTTTCGGGTCTAACTCGGGTTCAGCTTCTTGTTGCGGTTAGGGTTATGTTTAGGTTTGTTAGGAAAGAGTGAAGACGCAGAGTCCTGTTGAGTGTGGGGTTGCGTAAAGGCTCCCCCAGGGAGTTCAGGTGTACCCAAAGGCTTCCGCTGAGAGCACTTTTTGATGGCAGAAAGTGGCACCGTACGTGTTTTTTCGGGTCTAACTCGGGTTCAGCTTCTTGTTGCGGTTAGGGTTATGTTTAGGGTTGTTAGGAAAGAGTGAAGACGCAGAGTCCTGTTGAGTGTGGGGTTGCGTAAAGGCTCCCCCAGGGAGTTCAGGTGTACCCAAAGGCTTCCGCTGAGAGCACTTTTTGATGGCAGAAAGTGGCACCGTACGTGTTTTTTCGGGTCTAACTCGGGTTCAGCTTCTTGTTGCGGTTAGGGTTATGTTTAGGGTTGTTAGGAAAGAGTGAAGACGCAGAGTCCTGTTGAGTGTGGGGTTGCGTAAAGGCTCCCCCAGGGAGTTCACGTGTACCCAAAGGCTTCCGCTGAGAGCACTTTTGGATGGCAGAAAGTGGCACCGTACGTGTTTTTTCGGGTCTAACTCGGGTTCAGCTTCTTGTTGCGGTTAGGGTTATGTTAGGGTTGTTAGGAAAGAGTGAAGACGCAGAGTCCTGTTGAGTGTGGGGTTGCGTAAAGGCTCCCCCAGGGAGTTCAGGTGTACCCAAAGGCTTCCGCTGAGAGCACTTTTTGATGGCAGAAAGTGGCACCGTACGTGTTTTTTCGGGTCTAACTCGGGTTCAGCTTCTTGTTGCGGTTAGGGTTATGTTTAGGGTTGTTAGGAAAGAGTGAAGACGCAGAGTCCTGTTGAGTGTGGGGTTGCGTAAAGGTTCCCCCAGGGAGTTCAGGTGTACCCAAAGGCTTCCGCTGAGAGCACTTTTTGATGGCAGAAAGTGGCACCGTACGTGTTTTTTCGGGTCTAACTCGGGTTCAGCTTCTTGTTGCGGTTAGGGTTATGTTTAGGGTTGTTAGGAAAGAGTGAAGACGCAGAGTCCTGTTGAGTGTGGGGTTGCGTAAAGGCTCCCCCAGGGAGTTCAGGTGTACCCAAAGGCTTCCGCTGAGAGCACTTTTTGATGGCAGAAAGTGGCACCGTACGTGTTTTTTCGGGTCTAACTCGGGTTCAGCTTCTTGTTGCGGTTAGGGTTATGTTTAGGGTTGTTAGGAAAGAGTGAAGACGCAGAGTCCTGTTGAGTGTGGGGTTGCGTAAAGGCTCCCCCAGGGAGTTCAGGTGTACCCAAAGGCTTCCGCTGAGAGCACTTTTTGATGGCAGAAAGTGGCACCGTACGTGTTTTTTCGGGTCTAACTCGGGTTCAGCTTCTTGTTGCGGTTAGGGTTATGTTTAGGGTTGTTAGGAAACAGTGAAGACGCAGAGTCCTGTTGAGTGTGGGGTTGCGTAAAGGCTCCCCCAGGGAGTTCACGTGTACCCAAAGGCTTCCGCTGAGAGCACTTTTTGATGGCAGAAAGTGGCACCGTACGTGTTTTTTCGGGTCTAACTCGGGTTCAGCTTCTTGTTGCGGTTAGGGTTATATTTAGGGTTGTTAGGAAAGAGCGAAGACGCAGAGTCCTGTTGAGTGTGGGGTTGCGTAAAGGCTCCCCCAGGGAGTTCAGGTGTACCCAAAGGCTTCCGCTGAGAGCACTTTTTGATGGCAGAAAGTGGCACCGTACGTGTTTTTTCGGGTCTAACTCGGGTTCAGCTTCTTGTTGCGGTTAGGGTTATGTTTAGGGTTGTTAGGAAAGAGTGAAGACGCAGAGTCCTGTTGAGTGTGGGGTTGCGTAAAGGCTCCCCCAGGGAGTTCAGGTGTACCCAAAGGCTTCCGCTGAGAGCACTTTTTGATGGCAGAAAGTGGCACCGTACGTGTTTTTTCGGGTCTAACTCGGGTTCAGCTTCTTGTTGCGGTTAGGGTTATGTTTAGGGTTGTTAGGAAAGAGTGAAGACGCAGAGTCCTGTTGAGTGTGGGGTTGCGTAAAGGCTCCCCCAGGGAGTTCAGGTGTACCCAAAGGCTTCCGCTGAGAGCACTTTTTGATGGCAGAAAGTGGCACCGTACGTGTTTTTTCGGGTCTAACTCGGGTTGAGCTTCTTGTTGCGGTTAGGGTTATGTTTAGGGTTGTTAGGAAAGAGTGAAGACGCAGAGTCCTGTTGAGTGTGGGGTTGCGTAAAGGCTCCCCCAGGGAGTTCAGGTGTACCCAAAGGCTTCCGCTGAGAGCACTTTTGGATGGCAGAAAGTGGCACCGTACGTGTTTTTTCGGGTCTAACTCGGGTTAAGCTTCTTGTTGCGGTTAGGGTTATGTTTAGGGTTGTTAGGAAAGAGTGAAGACGCAGAGTCCTGTTGAGTGTGGGGTTGCGTAAAGGCTCCCCCAGGGAGTTCAGGTGTACCCAAAGGCTTCCGCTGAGAGCACTTTTGGATGGCAGAAAGTGGCACCGTACGTGTTTTTTCGGGTCTAACTCGGGTTCAGCTTCTTGTTGCGGTTAGGGTTATGTTTAGGGTTGTTAGGAAAGAGCGAAGACGCAGAGTCCTGTTGAGTGTGGGGTTGCGTAAAGGCTCCCCCAGGGAGTTCAGGTGTACCCAAAGGCTTCCGCTGAGAGCACTTTTTGATGGCAGAAAGTGGCACCGTACGTGTTTTTTCGGGTCTAACTCGGGTTGAGCTTCTTGTTGAGGTTAGGGTTATGTTTAGGGTTGTTAGGAAAG
>NW_027664055.1:122500-127500 GCF_964034855.1 Anser brachyrhynchus
CCGTACGTGTTTTTTCGGGTCTAACTCGGGTTCAGCTTCTTGTTGCGGTTAGGGTTATGTTTAGGGTTGTTAGGAAAGAGTGAAGACGCAGAGTCCTGTTGAGTGCGGGGTTGCGTAAAGGCTCCCCCAGGGAGTTCAGGTGTACCCAAAGGCTTCCGCTGAGAGCACTTTTTGATGGCAGAAAGTGGCACCGTACGTGTTTTTTCGGGTCTAACTCGGGTTCAGCTTCTTGTTGCGGTTAGGGTTATGTTTAGGGTTGTTAGGAAAGAGTGAAGACGCAGAGTCCTGTTGAGTGTGGGGTTGCGTAAAGGCTCCCCCAGGGAGTTCAGGTGTACCCAAAGGCTTCCGCTGAGAGCACTTTTTGATGGCAGAAAGTGGCACCGTACGTGTTTTTTCGGGTCTAACTCGGGTTCAGCTTCTTGTTGCGGTTAGGGTTATGTTTAGGGTTGTTAGGAAAGAGTGAAGACGCAGAGTCCTGTTGAGTGTGGGGTTGCGTAAAGGCTCCCCCAGGGAGTTCAGGTGTACCCAAAGGCATCCGCTGAGAGCACTTTTGGATGGCAGAAAGTGGCACCGTACGTGTTTTTTCGGGTCTAACTCGGGTTGAGCTTCTTGTTGCGGTTAGGGTTATGTTTAGGGTTGTTAGGAAAGAGTGAAGACGCAGAGTCCTGTTGAGTGTGGGGTTGCGTAAAGGCTCCCCCAGGGAGTTCAGGTGTACCCAAAGGCTTCCGCTGAGAGCACTTTTTGATGGCAGAAAGTGGCACCGTACGTGTTTTTTCGGGTCTAACTCGGGTTGATCTTCTTGTTGCGGTTAGGGTTATGTTTAGGGTTGTTAGGAAAGAGTGAAGACGCAGAGTCCTGTTGAGTGTGGGGTTGCGTAAAGGCTCCCCCAGGGAGTTCAGGTGTACCCAAAGGCTTCCGCTGAGAGCACTTTTTGATGGCAGAAAGTGGCACCGTACGTGTTTTTTCGGGTCTAACTCGGGTTGAGCTTCTTGTTGCGGTTAGGGTTATGTTTAGGGTTGTTAGGAAAGAGTGAAGACGCAGAGTCCTGTTGAGTGTGGGGTTGCGTAAAGGCTCCCCCAGGGAGTTCAGGTGTACCCAAAGGCTTCCGCTGAGAGCACTTTTTGATGGCAGAAAGTGGCACCGTACGTGTTTTTTCGGGTCTAACTCGGGTTCAGCTTCTTGTTGCGGTTAGGGTTATGTTTAGGGTTGTTAGGAAAGAGTGAAGACGCAGAGTCCTGTTGAGTGTGGGGTTGCGTAAAGGCTCCCCCAGGGAGTTCAGGTGTACCCAAAGGCTTCCGCTGAGAGCACTTTTGGATGGCAGAAAGTGGCACCGTACGTGTTTTTTCGGGTCTAACTCGGGTTCAGCTTCTTGTTGCGGTTAGGGTTATGTTTAGGGTTGTTAGGAAAGAGTGAAGACGCAGAGTCCTGTTGAGTGTGGGGTTGCGTAAAGGCTCCCCCAGGGAGTTCAGGTGTACCCAAAGGCTTCCGCTGAGAGCACTTTTTGATGGCAGAAAGTGGCACCGTACGTGTTTTTTCGGGTCTAACTCGGGTTGAGCTTCTTGTTGCGGTTAGGGTTATGTTTAGGGTTGTTAGGAAAGAGTGAAGACGCAGAGTCCTGTTGAGTGTGGGGTTGCGTAAAGGCTCCCCCAGGGAGTTCAGGTGTACCCAAAGGCTTCCGCTGAGAGCACTTTTGGATGGCAGAAAGTGGCACCGTACGTGTTTTTTCGGGTCTAACTCGGGTTCAGCTTCTTGTTGCGGTTAGGGTTATGTTTAGGGTTGTTAGGAAAGAGTGAAGACGCAGAGTCCTGTTGAGTGTGGGGTTGCGTAAAGGCTCCCCCAGGGAGTTCAGGTGTACCCAAAGGCTTCCGCTGAGAGCACTTTTGGATGGCAGAAAGTGGCACCGTACGTGTTTTTTCGGGTCTAACTCGGGTTCAGCTTCTTGTTGCGGTTAGGGTTATGTTTAGGGTTGTTAGGAAAGAGTGAAGACGCAGAGTCCTGTTGAGTGTGGGGTTGCGTAAAGGCTCCCCCAGGGAGTTCAGGTGTACCCAAAGGCTTCCGCTGAGAGCACTTTTTGATGGCAGAAAGTGGCACCGTACGTGTTTTTTCGGGTCTAACTCGGGTTCAGCTTCTTGTTGCGGTTAGGGTTATGTTTAGGGTTGTTAGGAAAGAGTGAAGACTCAGAGTCCTGTTGAGTGTGGGGTTGCGTAAAGGCTCCCCCAGGGAGTTCAGGTGTACCCAAAGGCTTCCGCTGAGAGCACTTTTTGATGGCAGGAAGTGGCACCGTACGTGTTTTTTCGGGTCTAACTCGGGTTGAGCTTCTTGTTGCGGTTAGGGTTATGTTTAGGGTTGTTAGGAAAGAGTGAAGACGCAGAGTCCTGTTGAGTGTGGGGTTGCGTAAAGGCTCCCCCAGGGAGTTCAGGTGTACCCAAAGGCTTCCGCTGAGAGCACTTTTTGATGGCAGAAAGTGGCACCGTACGTGTTTTTTCGGGTCTAACTCGGGTTGAGCTTCTTGTTGCGGTTAGGGTTATGTTAGGGTTGTTAGGAAAGAGTGAAGACGCAGAGTCCTGTTGAGTGTGGGGTTGCGTAAAGGCTCCCCCAGGGAGTTCAGGTGTACCCAAAGGCTTCCGCTGAGAGCACTTTTTGATGGCAGAAAGTGGCACCGTACGTGTTTTTTCGGGTCTAACTCGGGTTCAGCTTCTTGTTGCGGTTAGGGTTATGTTTAGGGTTGTTAGGAAAGAGTGAAGACGCAGAGTCCTGTTGAGTGTGGGGTTGCGTAAAGGCTCCCCCAGGGAGTTCAGGTGTACCCAAAGGCTTCCGCTGAGAGCACTTTTTGATGGCAGAAAGTGGCACCGTACGTGTTTTTTCGGGTCTAACTCGGGTTCAGCTTCTTGTTGCGGTTAGGGTTATGTTTAGGGTTGTTAGGAAAGAGTGAAGACGCAGAGTCCTGTTGAGTGTGGGGTTGCGTAAAGGCTCCCCCAGGGAGTTCAGGTGTACCCAAAGGCTTCCGCTGAGAGCACTTTTGGATGGCAGAAAGTGGCACCGTACGTGTTTTTTCGGGTCTAACTCGGGTTGAGCTTCTTGTTGCGGTTAGGGTTATGTTTAGGGTTGTTAGGAAAGAGTGAAGACGCAGAGTCCTGTTGAGTGTGGGGTTGCGTAAAGGCTCCCCCAGGGAGTTCAGGTGTACCCAAAGGCTTCCGCTGAGAGCACTTTTTGATGGCAGAAAGTGGCACCGTACGTGTTTTTTCGGGTCTAACTCGGGTTCAGCTTCTTGTTGCGGTTAGGGTTATGTTTAGGGTTGTTAGGAAAGAGCGAAGACGCAGAGTCCTGTTGAGTGTGGGGTTGCGTAAAGGCTCCCCCAGGGAGTTCAGGTGTACCCAAAGGCTTCCGCTGAGAGCACTTTTTGATGGCAGAAAGTGGCACCGTACGTGTTTTTTCGGGTCTAACTCGGGTTCAGCTTCTTGTTGCGGTTAGGGTTATGTTTAGGGTTGTTAGGAAAGAGTGAAGACGCAGAGTCCTGTTGAGTGTGGGGTTGCGTAAAGGCTCCCCCAGGGAGTTCAGGTGTACCCAAAGGCTTCCGCTGAGAGCACTTTTTGATGGCAGAAAGTGGCACCGTACGTGTTTTTTCGGGTCTAACTCGGGTTGAGCTTCTTGTTGCGGTTAGGGTTATGTTTAGGGTTGTTAGGAAAGAGTGAAGACGCAGAGTCCTGTTGAGTGTGGGGTTGCGTAAAGGCTCCCCCAGGGAGTTCAGGTGTACCCAAAGGCTTCCGCTGAGAGCACTTTTTGATGGCAGAAAGTGGCACCGTACGTGTTTTTTCGGGTCTAACTCGGGTTCAGCTTCTTGTTGCGGTTAGGGTTATGTTTAGGGTTGTTAGGAAAGAGTGAAGACGCAGAGTCCTGTTGAGTGTGGGGTTGCGTAAAGGCTCCCCCAGGGAGTTCAGGTGTACCCAAAGGCTTCCGCTGAGAGCACTTTTTGATGGCAGAAAGTGGCACCGTACGTGTTTTTTCGGGTCTAACTCGGGTTCAGCTTCTTGTTGCGGTTAGGGTTATGTTTAGGGTTGTTAGGAAAGAGCGAAGACGCAGAGTCCTGTTGAGTGTGGGGTTGCGTAAAGGCTCCCCCAGGGAGTTCACGTGTACCCAAAGGCTTCCGCTGAGAGCACTTTTTGATGGCAGAAAGTGGCACCGTACGTGTTTTTTCGGGTCTAACTCGGGTTGAGCTTCTTGTTGCGGTTAGGGTTATGTTTAGGGTTGTTAGGAAAGAGTGAAGACGCAGAGTCCTGTTGAGTGTGGGGTTGCGTAAAGGCTCCCCCAGGGAGTTCAGGTGTACCCAAAGGCTTCCGCTGAGAGCACTTTTTGATGGCAGAAAGTGGCACCGTACGTGTTTTTTCGGGTCTAACTCGGGTTCAGCTTCTTGTTGCGGTTAGGGTTATGTTTAGGGTTGTTAGGAAAGAGCGAAGACGCAGAGTCCTGTTGAGTGTGGGGTTGCGTAAAGGCTCCCCCAGGGAGTTCAGGTGTACCCAAAGGCTTCCGCTGAGAGCACTTTTTGATGGCAGAAAGTGGCACCGTACGTGTTTTTTCGGGTCTAACTCGGGTTCAGCTTCTTGTTGCGGTTAGGGTTATGTTTAGGGTTGTTAGGAAAGAGTGAAGACGCAGAGTCCTGTTGAGTGTGGGGTTGCGTAAAGGCTCCCCCAGGGAGTTCAGGTGTACCCAAAGGCTTCCGCTGAGAGCACTTTTTGATGGCAGAAAGTGGCACCGTACGTGTTTTTTCGGGTCTAACTCGGGTTGAGCTTCTTGTTCCGGTTAGGCTTATGTTTAGGGTTGTTAGGAAAGAGTGAAGACGCAGAGTCCTGTTGAGTGTGGGGTTGCGTAAAGGCTCCCCCAGGGAGTTCAGGTGTACCCAAAGGCTTCCGCTGAGAGCACTTTTTGATGGCAGAAAGTGGCACCGTACGTGTTTTTTCGGGTCTAACTCGGGTTCAGCTTCTTGTTGCGGTTAGGGTTATGTT
>NW_027664055.1:132500-135000 GCF_964034855.1 Anser brachyrhynchus
ACGCAGAGTCCTGTTGAGTGTGGGGTTGCGTAAAGGCTCCCCCAGGGAGTTCAGGTGTACCCAAAGGCTTCCGCTGAGAGCACTTTTTGATGGCAGAAAGTGGCACCGTACTTGTTTTTTCGGGTCTAACTCGGGTTGAGCTTCTTGTTGCGGTTAGGCTTATGTTTAGGGTTGTTAGGAAAGAGTGAAGACGCAGAGTCCTGTTGAGTGTGGGGTTGCGTAAAGGCTCCCCCAGGGAGTTCAGGTGTACCCAAAGGCTTCCGCTGAGAGCACTTTTTGATGGCAGAAAGTGGCACCGTACGTGTTTTTTCGGGTCTAACTCGGGTTCAGCTTCTTGTTGCGGTTAGGGTTATGTTTAGGGTTGTTAGGAAAGAGTGAAGACGCAGAGTCCTGTTGAGTGTGGGGTTGCGTAAAGGCTCCCCCAGGGAGTTCAGGTGTACCCAAAGGCTTCCGCTGAGAGCACTTTTTGATGGCAGAAAGTGGCACCGTACGTGTTTTTTCGGGTCTAACTCGGGTTCAGCTTCTTGTTCCGGTTAGGCTTATGTTTAGGGTTGTTAGGAAAGAGTGAAGACGCAGAGTCCTGTTGAGTGTGGGGTTGCGTAAAGGCTCCCCCAGGGAGTTCAGGTGTACCCAAAGGCTTCCGCTGAGAGCACTTTTTGATGGCAGAAAGTGGCACCGTACGTGTTTTTTCGGGTCTAACTCGGGTTGAGCTTCTTGTTGCGGTTAGGGTTATGTTTAGGGTTGTTAGGAAAGAGTGAAGACGCAGAGTCCTGTTGAGTGTGGGGTTGCGTAAAGGCTCCCCCAGGGAGTTCAGGTGTACCCAAAGGCTTCCGCTGAGAGCACTTTTTGATGGCAGAAAGTGGCACCGTACGTGTTTTTTCGGGTCTAACTCGGGTTCAGCTTCTTGTTGCGGTTAGGGTTATGTTTAGGGTTGTTAGGAAAGAGTGAAGACGCAGAGTCCTGTTGAGTGTGGGGTTGCGTAAAGGCTCCCCCAGGGAGTTCAGGTGTACCCAAAGGCTTCCGCTGAGAGCACTTTTTGATGGCAGAAAGTGGCACCGTACGTGTTTTTTCGGGTCTAACTCGGGTTCAGCTTCTTGTTGCGGTTAGGGTTATGTTTAGGGTTGTTAGGAAAGAGTGAAGACGCAGAGTCCTGTTGAGTGTGGGGTTGCGTAAAGGCTCCCCCAGGGAGTTCAGGTGTACCCAAAGGCTTCCGCTGAGAGCACTTTTTGATGGCAGAAAGTGGCACCGTACGTGTTTTTTCGGGTCTAACTCGGGTTCAGCTTCTTGTTGCGGTTAGGGTTATGTTTAGGGTTGTTAGGAAAGAGCGAAGACGCAGAGTCCTGTTGAGTGTGGGGTTGCGTAAAGGCTCCCCCAGGGAGTTCAGGTGTACCCAAAGGCTTCCGCTGAGAGCACTTTTTGATGGCAGAAAGTGGCACCGTACGTGTTTTTTCGGGTCTAACTCGGGTTCAGCTTCTTGTTGCGGTTAGGGTTATGTTTAGGGTTGTTAGGAAAGAGTGAAGACGCAGAGTCCTGTTGAGTGTGGGGTTGCGTAAAGGCTCCCCCAGGGAGTTCAGGTGTACCCAAAGGCTTCCGCTGAGAGCACTTTTTGATGGCAGAAAGTGGCACCGTACGTGTTTTTTCGGGTCTAACTCGGGTTCAGCTTCTTGTTGCGGTTAGGGTTATGTTTAGGGTTGTTAGGAAAGAGTGAAGACGCAGAGTCCTGTTGAGTGTGGGGTTGCGTAAAGGCTCCCCCAGGGAGTTCAGGTGTACCCAAAGGCTTCCGCTGAGAGCACTTTTTGATGGCAGAAAGTGGCACCGTACGTGTTTTTTCGGGTCTAACTCGGGTTCAGCTTCTTGTTGCGGTTAGGGTTATGTTTAGGGTTGTTAGGAAAGAGTGAAGACGCAGAGTCCTGTTGAGTGTGGGGTTGCGTAAAGGCTCCCCCAGGGAGTTCAGGTGTACCCAAAGGCTTCCGCTGAGAGCACTTTTTGATGGCAGAAAGTGGCACCGTACGTGTTTTTTCGGGTCTAACTCGGGTTCAGCTTCTTGTTGCGGTTAGGGTTATGTTTAGGGTTGTTAGGAAAGAGTGAAGACGCAGAGTCCTGTTGAGTGTGGGGTTGCGTAAAGGCTCCCCCAGGGAGTTCACGTGTACCCAAAGGCTTCCGCTGAGAGCACTTTTTGATGGCAGAAAGTGGCACCGTACGTGTTTTTTCGGGTCTAACTCGGGTTCAGCTTCTTGTTGCGGTTAGGGTTATGTTTAGGGTTGTTAGGAAAGAGTGAAGACGCAGAGTCCTGTTGAGTGTGGGGTTGCGTAAAGGCTCCCCCAGGGAGTTCACGTGTACCCAAAGGCTTCCGCTGAGAGCACTTTTTGATGGCAGAAAGTGGCACCATACGTGTTTTTTCGGGTCTAACTCGGGTTCAGCTTCTTGTTGCGGTTAGGGTTATGTTTAGGGTTGTTAGGAAAGAGTGAAGACGCAGAGTCCTGTTGAGTGTGGGGTTGCG
>NW_027664055.1:140000-162500 GCF_964034855.1 Anser brachyrhynchus
TTGCGTAAAGGCTCCCCCAGGGAGTTCAGGTGTACCCAAAGGCTTCCGCTGAGAGCACTTTTTGATGGCAGAAAGTGGCACCGTACGTGTTTTTTCGGGTCTAACTCGGGTTCAGCTTCTTGTTCCGGTTAGGCTTATATTTAGGGTTGTTAGGAAAGAGTGAAGACGCAGAGTCCTGTTGAGTGTGGGGTTGTGTAAAGGCTCCCCCAGGGAGTTCAGGTGTTCCCAAAGGCTTCCGCTGAGAGCACTTTTTGATGGCAGAAAGTGGCACCGTACGTGTTTTTTCGGGTCTAACTCGGGTTCAGCTTCTTGTTGCGGTTAGGGTTATGTTTAGGGTTGTTAGGAAAGAGTGAAGACGCAGAGTCCTGTTGAGTGTGGGGTTGCGTAAAGGCTCCCCCAGGGAGTTCAGGTGTACCCAAAGGCTTCCGCTGAGAGCACTTTTTGATGGCAGAAAGTGGCACCGTACGTGTTTTTTCGGGTCTAACTCGGGTTCAGCTTCTTGTTGCGGTTAGGGTTATGTTTAGGGTTGTTAGGAAAGAGTGAAGACGCAGAGTCCTGTTGAGTGTGGGGTTGCGTAAAGGCTCCCCCAGGGAGTTCAGGTGTACCCAAAGGCTTCCGCTGAGAGCACTTTTTGATGGCAGAAAGTGGCACCGTACGTGTTTTTTCGGGTCTAACTCGGGTTCAGCTTCTTGTTGCGGTTAGGCTTATATTTAGGGTTGTTAGGAAAGAGTGAAGACGCAGAGTCCTGTTGAGTGTGGGGTTGCGTAAAGGCTCCCCCAGGGAGTTCAGGTGTACCCAAAGGCTTCCGCTGAGAGCACTTTTTGATGGCAGAAAGTGGCACCGTACGTGTTTTTTCGGGTCTAACTCGGGTTCAGCTTCTTGTTGCGGTTAGGGTTATGTTTAGGGTTGTTAGGAAAGAGTGAAGACGCAGAGTCCTGTTGAGTGTGGGGTTGCGTAAAGGCTCCCCCAGGGAGTTCAGGTGTACCCAAAGGCTTCCGCTGAGAGCACTTTTTGATGGCAGAAAGTGGCACCGTACGTGTTTTTTCGGGTCTAACTCGGGTTCAGCTTCTTGTTGCGGTTAGGGTTATGTTTAGGGTTGTTAGGAAAGAGTGAAGACGCAGAGTCCTGTTGAGTGTGGGGTTGCGTAAAGGCTCCCCCAGGGAGTTCAGGTGTACCCAAAGGCTTCCGCTGAGAGCACTTTTTGATGGCAGAAAGTGGCACCGTACGTGTTTTTTCGGGTCTAACTCGGGTTCAGCTTCTTGTTCCGGTTAGGCTTATATTTAGGGTTGTTAGGAAAGAGTGAAGACGCAGAGTCCTGTTGAGTGTGGGGTTGTGTAAAGGCTCCCCCAGGGAGTTCAGGTGTTCCCAAAGGCTTCCGCTGAGAGCACTTTTTGATGGCAGAAAGTGGCACCGTACGTGTTTTTTCGGGTCTAACTCGGGTTCAGCTTCTTGTTGCGGTTAGGGTTATGTTTAGGGTTGTTAGGAAAGAGTGAAGACGCAGAGTCCTGTTGAGTGTGGGGTTGCGTAAAGGCTCCCCCAGGGAGTTCAGGTGTACCCAAAGGCTTCCGCTGAGAGCACTTTTTGATGGCAGAAAGTGGCACCGTACGTGTTTTTTCGGGTCTAACTCGGGTTCAGCTTCTTGTTGCGGTTAGGGTTATGTTTAGGGTTGTTAGGAAAGAGTGAAGACGCAGAGTCCTGTTGAGTGCGGGGTTGCGTAAAGGCTCCCCCAGGGAGTTCAGGTGTACCCAAAGGCTTCCGCTGAGAGCACTTTTGGATGGCAGAAAGTGGCACCGTACGTGTTTTTTCGGGTCTAACTCGGGTTCAGCTTCTTGTTGCGGTTAGGGTTATGTTTAGGGTTGTTAGGAAAGAGTGAAGACGCAGAGTCCTGTTGAGTGTGGGGTTGCGTAAAGGCTCCCCCAGGGAGTTCAGGTGTACCCAAAGGCTTCCGCTGAGAGCACTTTTTGATGGCAGAAAGTGGCACCGTACGTGTTTTTTCGGGTCTAACTCGGGTTGAGCTTCTTGTTGCGGTTAGGGTTATGTTTAGGGTTGTTAGGAAAGAGTGAAGACGCAGAGTCCTGTTGAGTGTGGGGTTGCGTAAAGGCTCCCCCAGGGAGTTCAGGTGTACCCAAAGGCTTCCGCTGAGAGCACTTTTTGATGGCAGAAAGTGGCACCGTACGTGTTTTTTTGGGTCTAACTCGGGTTCAGCTTCTTGTTGCGGTTAGGGTTATGTTTAGGGTTGTTAGGAAAGAGTGAAGACACAGAGTCCTGTTGAGTGTGGGGTTGCGTAAAGGCTCCCCCAGGGAGTTCAGGTGTACCCAAAGGCATCCGCTGAGAGCACTTTTTGATGGCAGAAAGTGGCACCGTACGTGTTTTTTCGGGTCTAACTCGGGTTGAGCTTCTTGTTGCGGTTAGGGTTATGTTTAGGGTTGTTAGGAAAGAGTGAAGACGCAGAGTCCTGTTGAGTGTGGGGTTGCGTAAAGGCTCCCCCAGGGAGTTCAGGTGTACCCAAAGGCTTCCGCTGAGAGCACTTTTTGATGGCAGAAAGTGGCACCGTACGTGTTTTTTCGGGTCTAACTCGGGTTCAGCTTCTTGTTGCGGTTAGGGTTATGTTTAGGGTTGTTAGGAAAGAGTGAAGATGCAGAGTCCTGTTGAGTGTGGGGTTGCGTAAAGGCTCCCCCAGGGAGTTCAGGTGTACCCAAAGGCTTCCGCTGAGAGCACTTTTTGATGGCAGAAAGTGGCACCGTACGTGTTTTTTCGGGTCTAACTCGGGTTCAGCTTCTTGTTGCGGTTAGGGTTATGTTTAGGGTTGTTAGGAAAGAGTGAAGACGCAGAGTCCTGTTGAGTGTGGGGTTGCGTAAAGGCTCCCCCAGGGAGTTCAGGTGTTCCCAAAGGCTTCCGCTGAGAGCACTTTTTGATGGCAGAAAGTGGCACCGTACGTGTTTTTTCGGGTCTAACTCGGGTTCAGCTTCTTGTTGCGGTTAGGCTTATGTTTAGGGTTGTTAGGAAAGAGTGAAGACGCAGAGTCCTGTTGAGTGTGGGGTTGCGTAAAGGCTCCCCCAGGGAGTTCAGGTGTACCCAAAGGCTTCCGCTGAGAGCACTTTTTGATGGCAGAAAGTGGCACCGTACGTGTTTTTTCGGGTCTAACTCGGGTTGAGCTTCTTGTTGCGGTTAGGGTTATGTTTAGGGTTGTTAGGAAAGAGTGAAGACGCAGAGTCCTGTTGAGTGTGGGGTTGCGTAAAGGCTCCCCCAGGGAGTTCAGGTGTACCCAAAGGCTTCCGCTGAGAGCACTTTTTGATGGCAGAAAGTGGCACCGTACGTGTTTTTTCGGGTCTAACTCGGGTTCAGCTTCTTGTTGCGGTTAGGGTTATGTTTAGGGTTGTTAGGAAAGAGTGAAGACGCAGAGTCCTGTTGAGTGTGGGGTTGCGTAAAGGCTCCCCCAGGGAGTTCAGGTGTACCCAAAGGCTTCCGCTGAGAGCACTTTTTGATGGCAGAAAGTGGCACCGTACGTGTTTTTTCGGGTCTAACTCGGGTTCAGCTTCTTGTTGCGGTTAGGGTTATGTTTAGGGTTGTTAGGAAAGAGTGAAGACTCAGAGTCCTGTTGAGTGTGGGGTTGCGTAAAGGCTCCCCCAGGGAGTTCAGGTGTACCCAAAGGCTTCCGCTGAGAGCACTTTTTGATGGCAGAAAGTGGCATCGTACGTGTTTTTTCGGGTCTAACTCGGGTTCAGCTTCTTGTTCCGGTTAGGCTTATGTTTAGGGTTGTTAGGAAAGAGTGAAAACGCAGAGTCCTGTTGAGTGTGGGGTTGCGTAAAGACTCCCCCAGGGAGTTCAGGTGTACCCAAAGGCTTCCGCTGAGAGCACTTTTTGATGGCAGAAAGTGGCACCGTACGCGTTTTTTCGGGTCTAACTCGGGTTGAGCTTCTTGTTGCGGTTAGGGTTATGTTTAGGGTTGTTAGGAAAGAGTGAAGACGCAGAGTCCTGTTGAGTGTGGGGTTGCGTAAAGGCTCCCCCAGGGAGTTCACGTGTACCCAAAGGCTTCCGCTGAGAGCACTTTTTGATGGCAGAAAGTGGCACCGTACGTGTTTTTTCGGGTCTAACTCGGGTTCAGCTTCTTGTTGCGGTTAGGGTTATGTTCAGGGTTGTTAGGAAAGAGTGAAGACGCAGAGTCCTGTTGAGTGTGGGGTTGCGTAAAGGCTCCCCCAGGGAGTTCAGGTGTACCCAAAGGCTTCCGCTGAGAGCACTTTTTGATGGCAGAAAGTGGCACCGTACGTGTTTTTTCGGGTCTAACTCGGGTTCAGCTTCTTGTTGCGGTTAGGGTTATGTTTAGGGTTGTTAGGAAAGAGTGAAGACGCAGAGTCCTGTTGAGTGTGGGGTTGCGTAAAGGCTCCCCCAGGGAGTTCAGGTGTACCCAAAGGCTTCCGCTGAGAGCACTTTTTGATGGCAGAAAGTGGCACCGTACGTGTTTTTTCGGGTCTAACTCGGGTTGAGCTTCTTGTTGCGGTTAGGGTTATGTTTAGGGTTGTTAGGAAAGAGTGAAGACGCAGAGTCCTGTTGAGTGCGGGGTTGCGTAAAGGCTCCCCCAGGGAGTTCAGGTGTACCCAAAGGCTTCCGCTGAGAGCACTTTTTGATGGCAGAAAGTGGCACCGTACGTGTTTTTTCGGGTCTAACTCGGGTTGAGCTTCTTGTTGCGGTTAGGGTTATGTTTAGGGTTGTTAGGAAAGAGTGAAGACGCAGAGTCCTGTTGAGTGTGGGGTTGCGTAAAGGCTCCCCCAGGGAGTTCAGGTGTACCCAAAGGCTTCCGCTGAGAGCACTTTTTGATGGCAGAAAGTGGCACCGTACGTGTTTTTTCGGGTCTAACTCGGGTTCAGCTTCTTGTTGCGGTTAGGGTTATGTTTAGGGTTGTTAGGAAAGAGTGAAGACGCAGAGTCCTGTTGAGTGTGGGGTTGCGTAAAGGCTCCCCCAGGGAGTTCAGGTGTACCCAAAGGCTTCCGCTGAGAGCACTTTTTGATGGCAGAAAGTGGCACCGTACGTGTTTTTTCGGGTCTAACTCGGGTTCAGCTTCTTGTTCCGGTTAGGCTTATATTTAGGGTTGTTAGGAAAGAGTGAAGACGCAGAGTCCTGTTGAGTGTGGGGTTGTGTAAAGGCTCCCCCAGGGAGTTCAGGTGTTCCCAAAGGCTTCCGCTGAGAGCACTTTTTGATGGCAGAAAGTGGCACCGTACGTGTTTTTTCGGGTCTAACTCGGGTTCAGCTTCTTGTTGCGGTTAGGGTTATGTTTAGGGTTGTTAGGAAAGAGTGAAGACGCAGAGTCCTGTTGAGTGTGGGGTTGCGTAAAGGCTCCCCCAGGGAGTTCAGGTGTACCCAAAGGCTTCCGCTGAGAGCACTTTTTGATGGCAGAAAGTGGCACCGTACGTGTTTTTTCGGGTCTAACTCGGGTTCAGCTTCTTGTTGCGGTTAGGGTTATGTTTAGGGTTGTTAGGAAAAAGTGAAGACGCAGAGTCCTGTTGAGTGTGGGGTTGCGTAAAGGCTCCCCCAGGGAGTTCAGGTGTACCCAAAGGCTTCCGCTGAGAGCACTTTTTGATGGCAGAAAGTGGCACCGTACGTGTTTTTTCGGGTCTAACTCGGGTTCAGCTTCTTGTTGCGGTTAGGGTTATGTTTAGGGTTGTTAGGAAAGAGTGAAGACGCAGAGTCCTGTTGAGTGTGGGGTTGCGTAAAGGCTCCCCCAGGGAGTTCAGGTGTACCCAAAGGCTTCCGCTGAGAGCACTTTTTGATGGCAGAAAGTGGCACCGTACGTGTTTTTTCGGGTCTAACTCGGGTTCAGCTTCTTGTTGCGGTTAGGGTTATGTTTAGGGTTGTTAGGAAAGAGTGAAGACGCAGAGTCCTGTTGAGTGCGGGGTTGCGTAAAGGCTCCCCCAGGGAGTTCAGGTGTACCCAAAGGCTTCCGCTGAGAGCACTTTTGGATGGCAGAAAGTGGCACCGTACGTGTTTTTTCGGGTCTAACTCGGGTTCAGCTTCTTGTTGCGGTTAGGGTTATGTTTAGGGTTGTTAGGAAAGAGTGAAGACGCAGAGTCCTGTTGAGTGTGGGGTTGCGTAAAGGCTCCCCCAGGGAGTTCAGGTGTACCCAAAGGCTTCCGCTGAGAGCACTTTTTGATGGCAGAAAGTGGCACCGTACGTGTTTTTTCGGGTCTAACTCGGGTTGAGCTTCTTGTTGCGGTTAGGGTTATGTTTAGGGTTGTTAGGAAAGAGTGAAGACGCAGAGTCCTGTTGAGTGTGGGGTTGCGTAAAGGCTCCCCCAGGGAGTTCAGGTGTACCCAAAGGCTTCCGCTGAGAGCACTTTTTGATGGCAGAAAGTGGCACCGTACGTGTTTTTTTGGGTCTAACTCGGGTTCAGCTTCTTGTTGCGGTTAGGGTTATGTTTAGGGTTGTTAGGAAAGAGTGAAGACACAGAGTCCTGTTGAGTGTGGGGTTGCGTAAAGGCTCCCCCAGGGAGTTCAGGTGTACCCAAAGGCATCCGCTGAGAGCACTTTTTGATGGCAGAAAGTGGCACCGTACGTGTTTTTTCGGGTCTAACTCGGGTTGAGCTTCTTGTTGCGGTTAGGGTTATGTTTAGGGTTGTTAGGAAAGAGTGAAGACGCAGAGTCCTGTTGAGTGTGGGGTTGCGTAAAGGCTCCCCCAGGGAGTTCAGGTGTACCCAAAGGCTTCCGCTGAGAGCACTTTTTGATGGCAGAAAGTGGCACCGTACGTGTTTTTTCGGGTCTAACTCGGGTTCAGCTTCTTGTTGCGGTTAGGGTTATGTTTAGGGTTGTTAGGAAAGAGTGAAGATGCAGAGTCCTGTTGAGTGTGGGGTTGCGTAAAGGCTCCCCCAGGGAGTTCAGGTGTACCCAAAGGCTTCCGCTGAGAGCACTTTTTGATGGCAGAAAGTGGCACCGTACGTGTTTTTTCGGGTCTAACTCGGGTTCAGCTTCTTGTTGCGGTTAGGGTTATGTTTAGGGTTGTTAGGAAAGAGTGAAGACGCAGAGTCCTGTTGAGTGTGGGGTTGCGTAAAGGCTCCCCCAGGGAGTTCAGGTGTTCCCAAAGGCTTCCGCTGAGAGCACTTTTTGATGGCAGAAAGTGGCACCGTACGTGTTTTTTCGGGTCTAACTCGGGTTCAGCTTCTTGTTGCGGTTAGGCTTATGTTTAGGGTTGTTAGGAAAGAGTGAAGACGCAGAGTCCTGTTGAGTGTGGGGTTGCGTAAAGGCTCCCCCAGGGAGTTCAGGTGTACCCAAAGGCTTCCGCTGAGAGCACTTTTTGATGGCAGAAAGTGGCACCGTACGTGTTTTTTCGGGTCTAACTCGGGTTGAGCTTCTTGTTGCGGTTAGGGTTATGTTTAGGGTTGTTAGGAAAGAGTGAAGACGCAGAGTCCTGTTGAGTGTGGGGTTGCGTAAAGGCTCCCCCAGGGAGTTCAGGTGTACCCAAAGGCTTCCGCTGAGAGCACTTTTTGATGGCAGAAAGTGGCACCGTACGTGTTTTTTCGGGTCTAACTCGGGTTCAGCTTCTTGTTGCGGTTAGGGTTATGTTTAGGGTTGTTAGGAAAGAGTGAAGACGCAGAGTCCTGTTGAGTGTGGGGTTGCGTAAAGGCTCCCCCAGGGAGTTCAGGTGTACCCAAAGGCTTCCGCTGAGAGCACTTTTTGATGGCAGAAAGTGGCACCGTACGTGTTTTTTCGGGTCTAACTCGGGTTCAGCTTCTTGTTGCGGTTAGGGTTATGTTTAGGGTTGTTAGGAAAGAGTGAAGACTCAGAGTCCTGTTGAGTGTGGGGTTGCGTAAAGGCTCCCCCAGGGAGTTCAGGTGTACCCAAAGGCTTCCGCTGAGAGCACTTTTTGATGGCAGGAAGTGGCACCGTACGTGTTTTTTCGGGTCTAACTCGGGTTGAGCTTCTTGTTGCGGTTAGGGTTATGTTTAGGGTTGTTAGGAAAGAGTGAAGACGCAGAGTCCTGTTGAGTGTGGGGTTGCGTAAAGGCTCCCCCAGGGAGTTCAGGTGTACCCAAAGGCTTCCGCTGAGAGCACTTTTTGATGGCAGAAAGTGGCACCGTACGTGTTTTTTCGGGTCTAACTCGGGTTCAGCTTCTTGTTGCGGTTAGGGTTGTGTTTAGGGTTGTTAGGAAAGAGTGAAGACGCAGAGTCCTGTTGAGTGTGGGGTTGCGTAAAGGCTCCCCCAGGGAGTTCAGGTGTACCCAAAGGCTTCCGCTGAGAGCACTTTTTGATGGCAGAAAGTGGCATCGTACGTGTTTTTTCGGGTCTAACTCGGGTTCAGCTTCTTGTTCCGGTTAGGCTTATGTTTAGGGTTGTTAGGAAAGAGTGAAAACGCAGAGTCCTGTTGAGTGTGGGGTTGCGTAAAGACTCCCCCAGGGAGTTCAGGTGTACCCAAAGGCTTCCGCTGAGAGCACTTTTTGATGGCAGAAAGTGGCACCGTACGCGTTTTTTCGGGTCTAACTCGGGTTGAGCTTCTTGTTGCGGTTAGGGTTATGTTTAGGGTTGTTAGGAAAGAGTGAAGACGCAGAGTCCTGTTGAGTGTGGGGTTGCGTAAAGGCTCCCCCAGGGAGTTCACGTGTACCCAAAGGCTTCCGCTGAGAGCACTTTTTGATGGCAGAAAGTGGCACCGTACGTGTTTTTTCGGGTCTAACTCGGGTTCAGCTTCTTGTTGCGGTTAGGGTTATGTTCAGGGTTGTTAGGAAAGAGTGAAGACGCAGAGTCCTGTTGAGTGTGGGGTTGCGTAAAGGCTCCCCCAGGGAGTTCAGGTGTACCCAAAGGCTTCCGCTGAGAGCACTTTTTGATGGCAGAAAGTGGCACCGTACGTGTTTTTTCGGGTCTAACTCGGGTTCAGCTTCTTGTTGCGGTTAGGGTTATGTTTAGGGTTGTTAGGAAAGAGTGAAGACGCAGAGTCCTGTTGAGTGTGGGGTTGCGTAAAGGCTCCCCCAGGGAGTTCAGGTGTACCCAAAGGCTTCCGCTGAGAGCACTTTTTGATGGCAGAAAGTGGCACCGTACGTGTTTTTTCGGGTCTAACTCGGGTTGAGCTTCTTGTTGCGGTTAGGGTTATGTTTAGGGTTGTTAGGAAAGAGTGAAGACGCAGAGTCCTGTTGAGTGCGGGGTTGCGTAAAGGCTCCCCCAGGGAGTTCAGGTGTACCCAAAGGCTTCCGCTGAGAGCACTTTTTGATGGCAGAAAGTGGCACCGTACGTGTTTTTTCGGGTCTAACTCGGGTTGAGCTTCTTGTTGCGGTTAGGGTTATGTTTAGGGTTGTTAGGAAAGAGTGAAGACGCAGAGTCCTGTTGAGTGTGGGGTTGCGTAAAGGCTCCCCCAGGGAGTTCAGGTGTACCCAAAGGCTTCCGCTGAGAGCACTTTTTGATGGCAGAAAGTGGCACCGTACGTGTTTTTTCGGGTCTAACTCGGGTTCAGCTTCTTGTTGCGGTTAGGGTTATGTTTAGGGTTGTTAGGAAAGAGTGAAGACGCAGAGTCCTGTTGAGTGTGCGGTTGCGTAAAGGCTCCCCCAGGGAGTTCAGGTGTACCCAAAGGCTTCCGCTGAGAGCACTTTTTGATGGCAGAAAGTGGCATCGTACGTGTTTTTTCGGGTCTAACTCGGGTTCAGCTTCTTGTTGCGGTTAGGGTTATGTTTAGGGTTGTTAGGAAAGAGTGAAGACGCAGAGTCCTGTTGAGTGTGGGGTTGCGTAAAGGCTCCCCCAGGGAGTTCAGGTGTACCCAAAGGCTTCCGCTGAGAGCACTTTTTGATGGCAGAAAGTGGCACCGTACGTGTTTTTTCGGGTCTAACTCGGGTTCAGCTTCTTGTTGCGGTTAGGGTTATGTTTAGGGTTGTTACGAAAGAGTGAAGACGCAGAGTCCTGTTGAGTGTGGGGTTGCGTAAAGGCTCCCCCAGGGAGTTCAGGTGTACCCAAAGGCTTCCGCTGAGAGCACTTTTTGATGGCAGAAAGTGGCACCGTACGTGTTTTTTCGGGTCTAACTCGGGTTGAGCTTCTTGTTGCGGTTAGGGTTATGTTTAGGGTTGTTAGGAAAGAGTGAAGACGCAGAGTCCTGTTGAGTGTGGGGTTGCGTAAAGGCTCCCCCAGGGAGTTCAGGTGTACCCAAAGGCTTCCGCTGAGAGCACTTTTGGATGGCAGAAAGTGGCACCGTACGTGTTTTTTCGGGTCTAACTCGGGTTCAGCTTCTTGTTGCGGTTAGGGTTATGTTAGGGTTGTTAGGAAAGAGTGAAGACGCAGAGTCCTGTTGAGTGTGGGGTTGCGTAAAGGCTCCCCCAGGGAGTTCAGGTGTACCCAAAGGCTTCCGCTGAGAGCACTTTTTGATGGCAGAAAGTGGCACCGTACGTGTTTTTTCGGGTCTAACTCGGGTTCAGCTTCTTGTTGCGGTTAGGGTTATGTTTAGGGTTGTTAGGAAAGAGTGAAGACGCAGAGTCCTGTTGAGTGTGGGGTTGCGTAAAGGCTCCCCCAGGGAGTTCACGTGTACCCAAAGGCTTCCGCTGAGAGCACTTTTTGATGGCAGAAAGTGGCACCGTACGTGTTTTTTCGGGTCTAACTCGGGTTCAGCTTCTTGTTGCGGTTAGGGTTATGTTTAGGGTTGTTAGGAAAGAGTGAAGACGCAGAGTCCTGTTGAGTGTGGGGTTGCGTAAAGGCTCCCCCAGGGAGTTCAGGTGTACCCAAAGGCTTCCGCTGAGAGCACTTTTTGATGGCAGAAAGTGGCACCGTACGTGTTTTTTCGGGTCTAACTCGGGTTCAGCTTCTTGTTGCGGTTAGGGTTATGTTTAGGGTTGTTAGGAAAGAGTGAAGACGCAGAGTCCTGTTGAGTGTGGGGTTGCGTAAAGGCTCCCCCAGGGAGTTCAGGTGTACCCAAAGGCTTCCGCTGAGAGCACTTTTTGATGGCAGAAAGTGGCACCGTACGTGTTTTTTCGGGTCTAACTCGGGTTCAGCTTCTTGTTGCGGTTAGGGTTATGTTTAGGGTTGTTAGGAAAGAGTGAAGACGCAGAGTCCTGTTGAGTGTGGGGTTGCGTAAAGGCTCCCCCAGGGAGTTCACGTGTACCCAAAGGCTTCCGCTGAGAGCACTTTTTGATGGCAGAAAGTGGCACCGTACGTGTTTTTTCGGGTCTAACTCGGGTTCAGCTTCTTGTTGCGGTTAGGGTTATGTTTAGGGTTGTTACGAAAGAGTGAAGACGCAGAGTCCTGTTGAGTGTGGGGTTGCGTAAAGGCTCCCCCAGGGAGTTCAGGTGTACCCAAAGGCTTCCGCTGAGAGCACTTTTTGATGGCAGAAAGTGGCACCGTACGTGTTTTTTCGGGTCTAACTCGGGTTGAGCTTCTTGTTGCGGTTAGGGTTATGTTTAGGGTTGTTAGGAAAGAGTGAAGACGCAGAGTCCTGTTGAGTGTGGGGTTGCGTAAAGGCTCCCCCAGGGAGTTCAGGTGTACCCAAAGGCTTCCGCTGAGAGCACTTTTGGATGGCAGAAAGTGGCACCGTACGTGTTTTTTCGGGTCTAACTCGGGTTCAGCTTCTTGTTGCGGTTAGGGTTATGTTTAGGGTTGTTAGGAAAGAGCGAAGACGCAGAGTCCTGTTGAGTGTGGGGTTGCGTAAAGGCTCCCCCAGGGAGTTCAGGTGTACCCAAAGGCTTCCGCTGAGAGCACTTTTTGATGGCAGAAAGTGGCACCGTACGTGTTTTTTCGGGTCTAACTCGGGTTCAGCTTCTTGTTGCGGTTAGGGTTATGTTTAGGGTTGTTAGGAAAGAGTGAAGACGCAGAGTCCTGTTGAGTGTGGGGTTGCGTAAAGGCTCCCCCAGGGAGTTCAGGTGTACCCAAAGGCTTCCGCTGAGAGCACTTTTTGATGGCAGAAAGTGGCACCGTACGTGTTTTTTCGGGTCTAACTCGGGTTGAGCTTCTTGTTCCGGTTAGGCTTATGTTTAGGGTTGTTAGGAAAGAGTGAAGACGCAGAGTCCTGTTGAGTGTGGGGTTGCGTAAAGGCTCCCCCAGGGAGTTCAGGTGTACCCAAAGGCTTCCGCTGAGAGCACTTTTTGATGGCAGAAAGTGGCACCGTACGTGTTTTTTCGGGTCTAACTCGGGTTCAGCTTCTTGTTGCGGTTAGGGTTATGTTTAGGGTTGTTAGGAAAGAGTGAAGACGCAGAGTCCTGTTGAGTGTGGGGTTGCGTAAAGGCTCCCCCAGGGAGTTCAGGTGTACCCAAAGGCTTCCGCTGAGAGCACTTTTTGATGGCAGAAAGTGGCACCGTACGTGTTTTTTCGGGTCTAACTCGGGTTGAGCTTCTTGTTGCGGTTAGGCTTATGTTTAGGGTTGTTAGGAAAGAGTGAAGACGCAGAGTCCTGTTGAGTGTGGGGTTGCGTAAAGGCTCCCCCAGGGAGTTCAGGTGTACCCAAAGGCTTCCGCTGAGAGCACTTTTTGATGGCAGAAAGTGGCACCGTACGTGTTTTTTCGGGTCTAACTCGGGTTCAGCTTCTTGTTGCGGTTAGGGTTATGTTTAGGGTTGTTAGGAAAGAGTGAAGACGCAGAGTCCTGTTGAGTGTGGGGTTGCGTAAAGGCTCCCCCAGGGAGTTCAGGTGTACCCAAAGGCTTCCGCTGAGAGCACTTTTTGATGGCAGAAAGTGGCACCGTACGTGTTTTTTCGGGTCTAACTCGGGTTCAGCTTCTTGTTGCGGTTAGGGTTATGTTTAGGGTTGTTAGGAAAGAGTGAAGACGCAGAGTCCTGTTGAGTGTGGGGTTGCGTAAAGGCTCCCCCAGGGAGTTCAGGTGTACCCAAAGGCTTCCGCTGAGAGCACTTTTGGATGGCAGAAAGTGGCACCGTACGTGTTTTTTCGGGTCTAACTCGGGTTGAGCTTCTTGTTGCGGTTAGGGTTATGTTTAGGGTTGTTAGGAAAGAGTGAAGACGCAGAGTCCTGTTGAGTGTGGGGTTGTGTAAAGGCTCCCCCAGGGAGTTCAGGTGTTCCCAAAGGCTTCCGCTGAGAGCACTTTTTGATGGCAGAAAGTGGCACCGTACGTGTTTTTTCGGGTCTAACTCGGGTTCAGCTTCTTGTTGCGGTTAGGGTTATGTTTAGGGTTGTTAGGAAAGAGTGAAGACGCAGAGTCCTGTTGAGTGTGGGGTTGCGTAAAGGCTCCCCCAGGGAGTTCAGGTGTACCCAAAGGCTTCCGCTGAGAGCACTTTTTGATGGCAGAAAGTGGCACCGTACGTGTTTTTTCGGGTCTAACTCGGGTTCAGCTTCTTGTTGCGGTTAGGGTTATGTTTAGGGTTGTTAGGAAAAAGTGAAGACGCAGAGTCCTGTTGAGTGTGGGGTTGCGTAAAGGCTCCCCCAGGGAGTTCAGGTGTACCCAAAGGCTTCCGCTGAGAGCACTTTTTGATGGCAGAAAGTGGCACCGTACGTGTTTTTTCGGGTCTAACTCGGGTTCAGCTTCTTGTTGCGGTTAGGGTTATGTTTAGGGTTGTTAGGAAAGAGTGAAGACGCAGAGTCCTGTTGAGTGTGGGGTTGCGTAAAGGCTCCCCCAGGGAGTTCAGGTGTACCCAAAGGCTTCCGCTGAGAGCACTTTTGGATGGCAGAAAGTGGCACCGTACGTGTTTTTTCGGGTCTAACTCGGGTTCAGCTTCTTGTTGCGGTTAGGGTTATGTTTAGGGTTGTTAGGAAAGAGTGAAGACGCAGAGTCCTGTTGAGTGCGGGGTTGCGTAAAGGCTCCCCCAGGGAGTTCAGGTGTACCCAAAGGCTTCCGCTGAGAGCACTTTTGGATGGCAGAAAGTGGCACCGTACGTGTTTTTTCGGGTCTAACTCGGGTTCAGCTTCTTGTTGCGGTTAGGGTTATGTTTAGGGTTGTTAGGAAAGAGTGAAGACGCAGAGTCCTGTTGAGTGTGGGGTTGCGTAAAGGCTCCCCCAGGGAGTTCAGGTGTACCCAAAGGCTTCCGCTGAGAGCACTTTTTGATGGCAGAAAGTGGCACCGTACGTGTTTTTTCGGGTCTAACTCGGGTTGAGCTTCTTGTTGCGGTTAGGGTTATGTTTAGGGTTGTTAGGAAAGAGTGAAGACGCAGAGTCCTGTTGAGTGTGGGGTTGCGTAAAGGCTCCCCCAGGGAGTTCACGTGTACCCAAAGGCTTCCGCTGAGAGCACTTTTTGATGGCAGAAAGTGGCACCGTACGTGTTTTTTCGGGTCTAACTCGGGTTCAGCTTCTTGTTGCGGTTAGGGTTATGTTTAGGGTTGTTAGGAAAGAGTGAAGACACAGAGTCCTGTTGAGTGTGGGGTTGCGTAAAGGCTCCCCCAGGGAGTTCAGGTGTACCCAAAGGCATCCGCTGAGAGCACTTTTTGATGGCAGAAAGTGGCACCGTACGTGTTTTTTCGGGTCTAACTCGGGTTGAGCTTCTTGTTGCGGTTAGGGTTATGTTTAGGGTTGTTAGGAAAGAGTGAAGACGCAGAGTCCTGTTGAGTGTGGGGTTGCGTAAAGGCTCCCCCAGGGAGTTCAGGTGTACCCAAAGGCTTCCGCTGAGAGCACTTTTTGATGGCAGAAAGTGGCACCGTACGTGTTTTTTCGGGTCTAACTCGGGTTGAGCTTCTTGTTGCGGTTAGGGTTATGTTTAGGGTTGTTAGGAAAGAGTGAAGACGCAGAGTCCTGTTGAGTGTGGGGTTGCGTAAAGACTCCCCCAGGGAGTTCAGGTGTACCCAAAGGCTTCCGCTGAGAGCACTTTTTGATGGCAGAAAGTGGCACCGTACGTGTTTTTTCGGGTCTAACTCGGGTTCAGCTTCTTGTTGCGGTTAGGGTTATGTTTAGGGTTGTTAGGAAAGAGTGAAGACGCAGAGTCCTGTTGAGTGTGGGGTTGCGTAAAGGCTCCCCCAGGGAGTTCAGGTGTTCCCAAAGGCTTCCGCTGAGAGCACTTTTTGATGGCAGAAAGTGGCACCGTACGTGTTTTTTCGGGTCTAACTCGGGTTCAGCTTCTTGTTGCGGTTAGGCTTATGTTTAGGGTTGTTAGGAAAGAGTGAAGACGCAGAGTCCTGTTGAGTGTGGGGTTGCGTAAAGGCTCCCCCAGGGAGTTCAAGTGTACCCAAAGGCTTCCGCTGAGAGCACTTTTTGATGGCAGAAAGTGGCACCGTACGTGTTTTTTCGGGTCTAACTCGGGTTGAGCTTCTTGTTGCGGTTAGGGTTATGTTTAGGGTTGTTAGGAAAGAGTGAAGACGCAGAGTCCTGTTGAGTGTGGGGTTGCGTAAAGGCTCCCCCAGGGAGTTCAGGTGTACCCAAAGGCTTCCGCTGAGAGCACTTTTTGATGGCAGAAAGTGGCACCGTACGTGTTTTTTCGGGTCTAACTCGGGTTGAGCTTCTTGTTGCGGTTAGGGTTATGTTTAGGGTTGTTAGGAAAGAGTGAAGACGCAGAGTCCTGTTGAGTGTGGGGTTGCGTAAAGGCTCCCCCAGGGAGTTCAGGTGTACCCAAAGGCTTCCGCTGAGAGCACTTTTTGAGGGCAGAAAGTGGCACCGTACGTGTTTTTTCGGGTCTAACTCGGGTTCAGCTTCTTGTTGCGGTTAGGGTTATGTTTAGGGTTGTTAGGAAAGAGTGAAGACTCAGAGTCCTGTTGAGTGTGGGGTTGCGTAAAGGCTCCCCCAGGGAGTTCAGGTGTACCCAAAGGCTTCCGCTGAGAGCACTTTTTGATGGCAGGAAGTGGCACCGTACGTGTTTTTTCGGGTCTAACTCGGGTTGAGCTTCTTGTTGCGGTTAGGGTTATGTTTAGGGTTGTTAGGAAAGAGTGAAGACGCAGAGTCCTGTTGAGTGTGGGGTTGCGTAAAGGCTCCCCCAGGGAGTTCAGGTGTACCCAAAGGCTTCCGCTGAGAGCACTTTTGGATGGCAGAAAGTGGCACCGTACGTGTTTTTTCGGGTCTAACTCGGGTTCAGCTTCTTGTTGCGGTTAGGGTTGTGTTTAGGGTTGTTAGGAAAGAGTGAAGACGCAGAGTCCTGTTGAGTGTGGGGTTGCGTAAAGGCTCCCCCAGGGAGTTCAGGTGTACCCAAAGGCTTCCGCTGAGAGCACTTTTTGATGGCAGAAAGTGGCATCGTACGTGTTTTTTCGGGTCTAACTCGGGTTCAGCTTCTTGTTGCGGTTAGGGTTATGTTTAGGGTTGTTAGGAAAGAGTGAAAACGCAGAGTCCTGTTGAGTGTGGGGTTGCGTAAAGACTCCCCCAGGGAGTTCAGGTGTACCCAAAGGCTTCCGCTGAGAGCACTTTTTGATGGCAGAAAGTGGCACCGTACGTGTTTTTTCGGGTCTAACTCGGGTTGAGCTTCTTGTTGCGGTTAGGGTTATGTTTAGGGTTGTTAGGAAAGAGTGAAGACGCAGAGTCCTGTTGAGTGTGGGGTTGCGTAAAGGCTCCCCCAGGGAGTTCACGTGTACCCAAAGGCTTCCGCTGAGAGCACTTTTTGATGGCAGAAAGTGGCACCGTACGTGTTTTTTCGGGTCTAACTCGGGTTCAGCTTCTTGTTGCGGTTAGGGTTATGTTCAGGGTTGTTAGGAAAGAGTGAAGACGCAGAGTCCTGTTGAGTGTGGGGTTGCGTAAAGGCTCCCCCAGGGAGTTCAGGTGTACCCAAAGGCTTCCGCTGAGAGCACTTTTTGATGGCAGAAAGTGGCACCGTACGTGTTTTTTCGGGTCTAACTCGGGTTCAGCTTCTTGTTGCGGTTAGGGTTATGTTTAGGGTTGTTAGGAAAGAGTGAAGACGCAGAGTCCTGTTGAGTGTGGGGTTGCGTAAAGGCTCCCCCAGGGAGTTCAGGTGTACCCAAAGGCTTCCGCTGAGAGCACTTTTTGATGGCAGAAAGTGGCACCGTACGTGTTTTTTCGGGTCTAACTCGGGTTCAGCTTCTTGTTGCGGTTAGGGTTATGTTTAGGGTTGTTAGGAAAGAGTGAAGACGCAGAGTCCTGTTGAGTGCGGGGTTGCGTAAAGGCTCCCCCAGGGAGTTCAGGTGTACCCAAAGGCTTCCGCTGAGAGCACTTTTTGATGGCAGAAAGTGGCACCGTACGTGTTTTTTCGGGTCTAACTCGGGTTGAGCTTCTTGTTGCGGTTAGGGATATGTTTAGGATTGTTAGGAAAGAGTGAAGACGTAGAGTCCTGTTGAGTGTGGGGTTGCGTAAAGGCTCCCCCAGGGAGTTCAGGTGTACCCAAAGGCTTCCGCTGAGAGCACTTTTTGATGGCAGAAAGTGGCACCGTACGTGTTTTTTCGGGTCTAACTCGGGTTCAGCTTCTTGTTGCGGTTAGGGTTATGTTTAGGGTTGTTAGGAAAGAGTGAAGACGCAGAGTCCTGTTGAGTGTGCGGTTGCGTAAAGGCTCCCCCAGGGAGTTCAGGTGTACCCAAAGGCTTCCGCTGAGAGCACTTTTTGATGGCAGAAAGTGGCATCGTACGTGTTTTTCCGGGTCTAACTCGGGTTCAGCTTCTTGTTGCGGTTAGGGTTATGTTTAGGGTTGTTAGGAAAGAGTGAAGACGCAGAGTCCTGTTGAGTGTGGGGTTGCGTAAAGGCTCCCCCAGGGAGTTCAGGTGTACCCAAAGGCTTCCGCTGAGAGCACTTTTTGATGGCAGAAAGTGGCACCGTACGTGTTTTTTCGGGTCTAACTCGGGTTCAGCTTCTTGTTGCGGTTAGGGTTATGTTTAGGGTTGTTAGGAAAGAGTGAAGACGCAGAGTCCTGTTGAGTGTGGGGTTGCGTAAAGGCTCCCCCAGGGAGTTCAGGTGTACCCAAAGGCTTCCGCTGAGAGCACTTTTTAATGGCAGAAAGTGGCACCGTACGTGTTTTTTCGGGTCTAACTCGGGTTCAGCTTCTTGTTGCGGTTAGGGTTATGTTTAGGGTTGTTAGGAAAGAGTGAAGACGCAGAGTCCTGTTGAGTGTGGGGTTGCGTAAAGGCTCCCCCAGGGAGTTCAGGTGTACCCAAAGGCTTCCGCTGAGAGCACTTTTGGATGGCAGAAAGTGGCACCGTACGTGTTTTTTCGGGTCTAACTCGGGTTCAGCTTCTTGTTGCGGTTAGGGTTATGTTAGGGTTGTTAGGAAAGAGTGAAGACGCAGAGTCCTGTTGAGTGTGGGGTTGCGTAAAGGCTCCCCCAGGGAGTTCAGGTGTACCCAAAGGCTTCCGCTGAGAGCACTTTTTGATGGCAGAAAGTGGCACCGTACGTTTTTTTTCGGGTCTAACTCGGGTTCAGCTTCTTGTTGCGGTTAGGGTTATGTTTAGGGTTGTTAGGAAAGAGTGAAGACGCAGAGTCCTGTTGAGTGTGGGGTTGCGTAAAGGCTCCCCCAGGGAGTTCAGGTGTACCCAAAGGCTTCCGCTGAGAGCACTTTTTGATGGCAGAAAGTGGCACCGTACGTGTTTTTTCGGGTCTAACTCGGGTTCAGCTTCTTGTTGCGGTTAGGGTTATGTTTAGGGTTGTTAGGAAAGAGTGAAGACGCAGAGTCCTGTTGAGTGTGGGGTTGCGTAAAGGCTCCCCCAGGGAGTTCAGGTGTACCCAAAGGCTTCCGCTGAGAGCACTTTTTGATGGCAGAAAGTGGCACCGTACGTGTTTTTTCGGGTCTAACTCGGGTTCAGCTTCTTGTTGCGGTTAGGGTTATGTTTAGGGTTGTTAGGAAAGAGTGAAGACGCAGAGTCCTGTTGAGTGTGGGGTTGCGTAAAGGCTCCCCCAGGGAGTTCAGGTGTACCCAAAGGCTTCCGCTGAGAGCACTTTTTGATGGCAGGAAGTGGCACCGTACGTGTTTTTTCGGGTCTAACTCGGGTTGAGCTTCTTGTTGCGGTTAGGGTTATGTTTAGGGTTGTTAGGAAAGAGTGAAGACGCAGAGTCCTGTTGAGTGTGGGGTTGCGTAAAGGCTCCCCCAGGGAGTTCACGTGTACCCAAAGGCTTCCGCTGAGAGCACTTTTGGATGGCAGAAAGTGGCACCGTACGTGTTTTTTCGGGTCTAACTCGGGTTCAGCTTCTTGTTGCGGTTAGGGTTGTGTTTAGGGTTGTTAGGAAAGAGTGAAGACGCAGAGTCCTGTTGAGTGTGGGGTTGCGTAAAGGCTCCCCCAGGGAGTTCAGGTGTACCCAAAGGCTTCCGCTGAGAGCACTTTTTGATGGCAGAAAGTGGCATCGTACGTGTTTTTTCGGGTCTAACTCGGGTTCAGCTTCTTGTTCCGGTTAGGCTTATGTTTAGGGTTGTTAGGAAAGAGTGAAAACGCAGAGTCCTGTTGAGTGTGGGGTTGCGTAAAGACTCCCCCAGGGAGTTCAGGTGTACCCAAAGGCTTCCGCTGAGAGCACTTTTTGATGGCAGAAAGTGGCACCGTACGTGTTTTTTCGGGTCTAACTCGGGTTGAGCTTCTTGTTGCGGTTAGGGTTATGTTTAGGGTTGTTAGGAAAGAGTGAAGACGCAGAGTCCTGTTGAGTGTGGGGTTGCGTAAAGGCTCCCCCAGGGAGTTCACGTGTACCCAAAGGCTTCCGCTGAGAGCACTTTTTGATGGCAGAAAGTGGCACCGTACGTGTTTTTTCGGGTCTAACTCGGGTTCAGCTTCTTGTTGCGGTTAGGGTTATGTTCAGGGTTGTTAGGAAAGAGTGAAGACGCAGAGTCCTGTTGAGTGTGGGGTTGCGTAAAGGCTCCCCCAGGGAGTTCAGGTGTACCCAAAGGCTTCCGCTGAGAGCACTTTTTGATGGCAGAAAGTGGCACCGTACGTGTTTTTTCGGGTCTAACTCGGGTTCAGCTTCTTGTTGCGGTTAGGGTTATGTTTAGGGTTGTTAGGAAAGAGTGAAGACGCAGAGTCCTGTTGAGTGTGGGGTTGCGTAAAGGCTCCCCCAGGGAGTTCAGGTGTACCCAAAGGCTTCCGCTGAGAGCACTTTTTGATGGCAGAAAGTGGCACCGTACGTGTTTTTTCGGGTCTAACTCGGGTTCAGCTTCTTGTTGCGGTTAGGGTTATGTTTAGGGTTGTTAGGAAAGAGTGAAGACGCAGAGTCCTGTTGAGTGCGGGGTTGCGTAAAGGCTCCCCCAGGGAGTTCAGGTGTACCCAAAGGCTTCCGCTGAGAGCACTTTTTGATGGCAGAAAGTGGCACCGTACGTGTTTTTTCGGGTCTAACTCGGGTTGAGCTTCTTGTTGCGGTTAGGGATATGTTTAGGATTGTTAGGAAAGAGTGAAGACGCAGAGTCCTGTTGAGTGTGGGGTTGCGTAAAGGCTCCCCCAGGGAGTTCACGTGTACCCAAAGGCTTCCGCTGAGAGCACTTTTTGATGGCAGAAAGTGGCACCGTACGTGTTTTTTCGGGTCTAACTCGGGTTCAGCTTCTTGTTGCGGTTAGGGTTATGTTTAGGGTTGTTAGGAAAGAGTGAAGACGCAGAGTCCTGTTGAGTGTGCGGTTGCGTAAAGGCTCCCCCAGGGAGTTCAGGTGTACCCAAAGGCTTCCGCTGAGAGCACTTTTTGATGGCAGAAAGTGGCATCGTACGTGTTTTTTCGGGTCTAACTCGGGTTCAGCTTCTTGTTGCGGTTAGGGTTATGTTTAGGGTTGTTAGGAAAGAGTGAAGACGCAGAGTCCTGTTGAGTGTGGGGTTGCGTAAAGGCTCCCCCAGGGAGTTCAGGTGTACCCAAAGGCTTCCGCTGAGAGCACTTTTTGATGGCAGAAAGTGGCACCGTACGTGTTTTTTCGGGTCTAACTCGGGTTCAGCTTCTTGTTGCGGTTAGGGTTATGTTTAGGGTTGTTAGGAAAGAGTGAAGACGCAGAGTCCTGTTGAGTGTGGGGTTGCGTAAAGGCTCCCCCAGGGAGTTCAGGTGTACCCAAAGGCTTCCGCTGAGAGCACTTTTTAATGGCAGAAAGTGGCACCGTACGTGTTTTTTCGGGTCTAACTCGGGTTCAGCTTCTTGTTGCGGTTAGGGTTATGTTTAGGGTTGTTAGGAAAGAGTGAAGACGCAGAGTCCTGTTGAGTGTGGGGTTGCGTAAAGGCTCCCCCAGGGAGTTCAGGTGTACCCAAAGGCTTCCGCTGAGAGCACTTTTGGATGGCAGAAAGTGGCACCGTACGTGTTTTTTCGGGTCTAACTCGGGTTCAGCTTCTTGTTGCGGTTAGGGTTATGTTAGGGTTGTTAGGAAAGAGTGAAGACGCAGAGTCCTGTTGAGTGTGGGGTTGCGTAAAGGCTCCCCCAGGGAGTTCAGGTGTACCCAAAGGCTTCCGCTGAGAGCACTTTTTGATGGCAGAAAGTGGCACCGTACGTTTTTTTTCGGGTCTAACTCGGGTTCAGCTTCTTGTTGCGGTTAGGGTTATGTTTAGGGTTGTTAGGAAAGAGTGAAGACGCAGAGTCCTGTTGAGTGTGGGGTTGCGTAAAGGCTCCCCCAGGGAGTTCAGGTGTACCCAAAGGCTTCCGCTGAGAGCACTTTTTGATGGCAGAAAGTGGCACCGTACGTGTTTTTTCGGGTCTAACTCGGGTTCAGCTTCTTGTTGCGGTTAGGGTTATGTTTAGGGTTGTTAGGAAAGAGTGAAGACGCAGAGTCCTGTTGAGTGTGGGGTTGCGTAAAGGCTCCCCCAGGGAGTTCAGGTGTACCCAAAGGCTTCCGCTGAGAGCACTTTTTGATGGCAGAAAGTGGCACCGTACGTGTTTTTTCGGGTCTAACTCGGGTTGAGCTTCTTGTTGCGGTTAGGGTTATGTTTAGGGTTGTTAGGAAAGAGTGAAGACGCAGAGTCCTGTTGAGTGTGGGGTTGCGTAAAGGCTCCCCCAGGGAGTTCAGGTGTACCCAAAGGCTTCCGCTGAGAGCACTTTTTGATGGCAGAAAGTGGCACCGTACGTGTTTTTTCGGGTCTAACTCGGGTTCAGCTTCTTGTTGCGGTTAGGGTTATGTTTAGGGTTGTTAGGAAAGAGTGAAGACGCAGAGTCCTGTTGAGTGTGGGGTTGCGTAAAGGCTCCCCCAGGGAGTTCACGTGTACCCAAAGGCTTCCGCTGAGAGCACTTTTTGATGGCAGAAAGTGGCACCGTACGTGTTTTTTCGGGTCTAACTCGGGTTCAGCTTCTTGTTGCGGTTAGGGTTATGTTTAGGGTTGTTAGGAAAGAGTGAAGACGCAGAGTCCTGTTGAGTGTGGGGTTGCGTAAAGGCTCCCCCAGGGAGTTCAGGTGTACCCAAAGGCTTCCGCTGAGAGCACTTTTTGATGGCAGAAAGTGGCACCGTACGTGTTTTTTCGGGTCTAACTCGGGTTCAGCTTCTTGTTGCGGTTAGGGTTATGTTTAGGGTTGTTAGGAAAGAGTGAAGACGCAGAGTCCTGTTGAGTGTGGGGTTGCGTAAAGGCTCCCCCAGGGAGTTCAGGTGTACCCAAAGGCTTCCGCTGAGAGCACTTTTTGATGGCAGAAAGTGGCACCGTACGTGTTTTTTCGGGTCTAACTCGGGTTCAGCTTCTTGTTGCGGTTAGGGTTATGTTTAGGGTTGTTAGGAAAGAGCGAAGACGCAGAGTCCTGTTGAGTGTGGGGTTGCGTAAAGGCTCCCCCAGGGAGTTCAGGTGTACCCAAAGGCTTCCGCTGAGAGCACTTTTTGATGGCAGAAAGTGGCACCG
>NW_027664055.1:167500-191124 GCF_964034855.1 Anser brachyrhynchus
TTTAGGGTTGTAAGGAAAGAGTGAAGACGCAGAGTCCTGTTGAGTGCGGGGTTGCGTAAAGGCTCCCCCAGGGAGTTCAGGTGTACCCAAAGGCTTCCGCTGAGAGCACTTTTTGATGGCAGAAAGTGGCACCGTACGTGTTTTTTCGGGTCTAACTCGGGTTCAGCTTCTTGTTGCGGTTAGGGTTATGTTTAGGGTTGTTAGGAAAGAGTGAAGACGCAGAGTCCTGTTGAGTGTGGGGTTGCGTAAAGGCTCCCCCAGGGAGTTCAGGTGTACCCAAAGGCTTCCGCTGAGAGCACTTTTTGATGGCAGAAAGTGGCACCGTACGTGTTTTTTCGGGTCTAACTCAGGTTGAGCTTCTTGTTGCGGTTAGGGTTATGTTTAGGGTTGTTAGGAAAGAGTGAAGACGCAGAGTCCTGTTGAGTGTGGGGTTGCGTAAAGGCTCCCCCAGGGAGTTCAGGTGTACCCAAAGGCTTCCGCTGAGAGCACTTTTTGATGGCAGAAAGTGGCACCGTACGTGTTTTTTCGGGTCTAACTCGGGTTCAGCTTCTTGTTGCGGTTAGGGTTATGTTTAGGGTTGTTAGGAAAGAGTGAAGACGCAGAGTCCTGTTGAGTGTGGGGTTGCGTAAAGGCTCCCCCAGGGAGTTCAGGTGTACCCAAAGGCTTCCGCTGAGAGCACTTTTTGATGGCAGAAAGTGGCACCGTACGTGTTTTTTCGGGTCTAACTCGGGTTCAGCTTCTTGTTGCGGTTAGGGTTATGTTTAGGGTTGTTAGGAAAGAGTGAAGACGCAGAGTCCTGTTGAGTGTGGGGTTGCGTAAAGGCTCCCCCAGGGAGTTCAGGTGTACCCAAAGGCTTCCGCTGAGAGCACTTTTTGATGGCAGAAAGTGGCACCGTACGTGTTTTTTCGGGTCTAACTCGGGTTCAGCTTCTTGTTGCGGTTAGGGTTATGTTTAGGGTTGTTAGGAAAGAGTGAAGACGCAGAGTCCTGTTGAGTGTGGGGTTGCGTAAAGGCTCCCCCAGGGAGTTCAGGTGTACCCAAAGGCTTCCGCTGAGAGCACTTTTGGATGGCAGAAAGTGGCACCGTACGTGTTTTTTCGGGTCTAACTCGGGTTCAGCTTCTTGTTGCGGTTAGGGTTATGTTTAGGGTTGTTAGGAAAGAGTGAAGACGCAGAGTCCTGTTGAGTGTGGGGTTGCGTAAAGGCTCCCCCAGGGAGTTCAGGTGTACCCAAAGGCTTCCGCTGAGAGCACTTTTTGATGGCAGAAAGTGGCACCGTACGTGTTTTTTCGGGTCTAACTCGGGTTCAGCTTCTTGTTGCGGTTAGGGTTATGTTTAGGGTTGTTAGGAAAGAGTGAAGACGCAGAGTCCTGTTGAGTGTGGGGTTGCGTAAAGGCTCCCCCAGGGAGTTCAGGTGTACCCAAAGGCTTCCGCTGAGAGCACTTTTTGATGGCAGAAAGTGGCACCGTACGTGTTTTTTCGGGTCTAACTCGGGTTCAGCTTCTTGTTGCGGTTAGGGTTATGTTTAGGGTTGTTAGGAAAGAGTGAAGACGCAGAGTCCTGTTGAGTGTGGGGTTGCGTAAAGGCTCCCCCAGGGAGTTCACGTGTACCCAAAGGCTTCCGCTGAGAGCACTTTTTGATGGCAGAAAGTGGCACCGTATGTGTTTTTTCGATTCTAACTCGGGTTCAGCTTCTTGTTCCGGTTAGGCTTATGTTTAGGGTTGTTAGGAAAGAGTGAAGACGCAGAGTCCTGTTGAGTGTGGGGTTGTGTAAAGGCTCCCCAAGGGAGTTCAGGTGTTCCCAAAGGCTTCCGCTGAGAGCACTTTTTGATGGCAGAAAGTGGCACCGTACGTGTTTTTTCGGGTCTAACTCGGGTTGAGCTTCTTGTTGCGGTTAGGGTTATGTTTAGGGTTGTTAGGAAAGAGTGAAGACGCAGAGTCCTGTTGAGTGTGGGGTTGCGTAAAGGCTCCCCCAGGGAGTTCAGGTGTACCCAAAGGCTTCCGCTGAGAGCACTTTTTGATGGCAGAAAGTGGCACCGTACGTGTTTTTTCGGGTCTAACTCGGGTTGAGCTTCTTGTTGCGGTTAGGGTTATGTTTAGGGTTGTTAGGAAAGAGTGAAGACGCAGAGTCCTGTTGAGTGTGGGGTTGTGTAAAGGCTCCCCCAGGGAGTTCAGGTGTACCCAAAGGCTTCCTCTGAGAGCACTTTTTGATGGCAGAAAGTGGCACCGTACGTGTTTTTTCGGGTCTAACTCGGGTTCAGCTTCTTGTTGCGGTTAGGGTTATGTTTAGGGTTGTTAGGAAAAAGTGAAGACGCAGAGTCCTGTTGAGTGTGGGGTTGCGTAAAGGCTCCCCCAGGGAGTTCAGGTGTACCCAAAGGCTTCCGCTGAGAGCACTTTTTGATGGCAGAAAGTGGCACCGTACGTGTTTTTTCGGGTCTAACTCGGGTTCAGCTTCTTGTTGCGGTTAGGGTTATGTTTAGGGTTGTTAGGAAAGAGTGAAGACTCAGAGTCCTGTTGAGTGTGGGGTTGCGTAAAGGCTCCCCCAGGGAGTTCAGGTGTACCCAAAGGCTTCCGCTGAGAGCACTTTTTGATGGCAGAAAGTGGCACCGTACGTGTTTTTTCGGGTCTAACTCGGGTTCAGCTTCTTGTTGCGGTTAGGGTTATGTTTAGGGTTGTTAGGAAAGAGTGAAGACGCAGAGTCCTGTTGAGTGCGGGGTTGCGTAAAGGCTCCCCCAGGGAGTTCAGGTGTACCCAAAGGCTTCCGCTGAGAGCACTTTTGGATGGCAGAAAGTGGCACCGTACGTGTTTTTTCGGGTCTAACTCGGGTTCAGCTTCTTGTTGCGGTTAGGGTTATGTTTAGGGTTGTTAGGAAAGAGTGAAGACGCAGAGTCCTGTTGAGTGTGGGGTTGCGTAAAGGCTCCCCCAGGGAGTTCAGGTGTACCCAAAGGCTTCCGCTGAGAGCACTTTTTGATGGCAGAAAGTGGCACCGTACGTGTTTTTTCGGGTCTAACTCGGGTTCAGCTTCTTGTTGCGGTTAGGGTTATGTTTAGGGTTGTTAGGAAAGAGTGAAGACGCAGAGTCCTGTTGAGTGTGGGGTTGCGTAAAGGCTCCCCCAGGGAGTTCAGGTGTACCCAAAGGCATCCGCTGAGAGCACTTTTTGATGGCAGAAAGTGGCACCGTACGTGTTTTTTCGGGTCTAACTCGGGTTGAGCTTCTTGTTGCGGTTAGGGTTATGTTTAGGGTTGTTAGGAAAGAGTGAAGACGCAGAGTCCTGTTGAGTGTGGGGTTGCGTAAAGGCTCCCCCAGGGAGTTCAGGTGTACCCAAAGGCTTCCGCTGAGAGCACTTTTTGATGGCAGAAAGTGGCACCGTACGTGTTTTTTCGGGTCTAACTCGGGTTCAGCTTCTTGTTGCGGTTAGGGTTATGTTTAGGGTTGTTAGGAAAGAGTGAAGACGCAGAGTCCTGTTGAGTGTGGGGTTGCGTAAAGGCTCCCCCAGGGAGTTCAGGTGTACCCAAAGGCTTCCGCTGAGAGCACTTTTTGATGGCAGAAAGTGGCACCGTACGTGTTTTTTCGGGTCTAACTCGGGTTCAGCTTCTTGTTGCGGTTAGGCTTATGTTTAGGGTTGTTAGGAAAGAGTGAAGACGCAGAGTCCTGTTGAGTGTGGGGTTGCGTAAAGGCTCCCCCAGGGAGTTCAGGTGTACCCAAAGGCTTCCGCTGAGAGCACTTTTTGATGGCAGAAAGTGGCACCGTACGTGTTTTTTCGGGTCTAACTCGGGTTGAGCTTCTTGTTGCGGTTAGGGTTATGTTTAGGGTTGTTAGGAAAGAGTGAAGACGCAGAGTCCTGTTGAGTGTGGGGTTGCGTAAAGGCTCCCCCAGGGAGTTCAGGTGTACCCAAAGGCTTCCGCTGAGAGCACTTTTGGATGGCAGAAAGTGGCACCGTACGTGTTTTTTCGGGTCTAACTCGGGTTCAGCTTCTTGTTGCGGTTAGGGTTATGTTTAGGGTTGTTAGGAAAGAGTGAAGATGCAGGGTCCTGTTGAGTGTGGGGTTGCGTAAAGGCTCCCCCAGGGAGTTCAGGTGTACCCAAAGGCTTCCGCTGAGAGCACTTTTTGATGGCAGAAAGTGGCACCGTACGTGTTTTTTCGGGTCTAACTCGGGTTCAGCTTCTTGTTGCGGTTAGGGTTATGTTTAGGGTTGTTAGGAAAGAGTGAAGACGCAGAGTCCTGTTGAGTGTGGGGTTGCGTAAAGGCTCCCCCAGGGAGTTCAGGTGTTCCCAAAGGCTTCCGCTGAGAGCACTTTTTGATGGCAGAAAGTGGCACCGTACGTGTTTTTTCGGGTCTAACTCGGGTTCAGCTTCTTGTTGCGGTTAGGCTTATGTTTAGGGTTGTTAGGAAAGAGTGAAGACGCAGAGTCCTGTTGAGTGTGGGGTTGCGTAAAGGCTCCCCCAGGGAGTTCAAGTGTACCCAAAGGCTTCCGCTGAGAGCACTTTTTGATGGCAGAAAGTGGCACCGTACGTGTTTTTTCGGGTCTAACTCGGGTTGAGCTTCTTGTTGCGGTTAGGGTTATGTTTAGGGTTGTTAGGAAAGAGTGAAGACGCAGAGTCCTGTTGAGTGTGGGGTTGCGTAAAGGCTCCCCCAGGGAGTTCAGGTGTACCCAAAGGCTTCCGCTGAGAGCACTTTTTGATGGCAGAAAGTGGCACCGTACGTGTTTTTTCGGGTCTAACTCGGGTTCAGCTTCTTGTTGCGGTTAGGGTTATGTTTAGGGTTGTTAGGAAAGAGTGAAGACTCAGAGTCCTGTTGAGTGTGGGGTTGCGTAAAGGCTCCCCCAGGGAGTTCAGGTGTACCCAAAGGCTTCCGCTGAGAGCACTTTTTGATGGCAGGAAGTGGCACCGTACGTGTTTTTTCGGGTCTAACTCGGGTTGAGCTTCTTGTTGCGGTTAGGGTTATGTTTAGGGTTGTTAGGAAAGAGTGAAGACGCAGAGTCCTGTTGAGTGTGGGGTTGCGTAAAGGCTCCCCCAGGGAGTTCAGGTGTACCCAAAGGCTTCCGCTGAGAGCACTTTTTGATGGCAGAAAGTGGCACCGTACGTGTTTTTTCGGGTCTAACTCGGGTTCAGCTTCTTGTTGCGGTTAGGGTTGTGTTTAGGGTTGTTAGGAAAGAGTGAAGACGCAGAGTCCTGTTGAGTGTGGGGTTGCGTAAAGGCTCCCCCAGGGAGTTCAGGTGTACCCAAAGGCTTCCGCTGAGAGCACTTTTTGATGGCAGAAAGTGGCACCGTACGTGTTTTTTCGGGTCTAACTCGGGTTCAGCTTCTTGTTCCGGTTAGGCTTATGTTTAGGGTTGTTAGGAAAGAGTGAAAACGCAGAGTCCTGTTGAGTGTGGGGTTGCGTAAAGACTCCCCCAGGGAGTTCAGGTGTACCCAAAGGCTTCCGCTGAGAGCACTTTTTGATGGCAGAAAGTGGCACCGTACGTGTTTTTTCGGGTCTAACTCGGGTTCAGCTTCTTGTTGCGGTTAGGGTTATGTTTAGGGTTGTTAGGAAAGAGTGAAGACGCAGAGTCCTGTTGAGTGTGGGGTTGCGTAAAGGCTCCCCCAGGGAGTTCACGTGTACCCAAAGGCTTCCGCTGAGAGCACTTTTTGATGGCAGAAAGTGGCACCGTACGTGTTTTTTCGGGTCTAACTCGGGTTCAGCTTCTTGTTGCGGTTAGGGTTATGTTCAGGGTTGTTAGGAAAGAGTGAAGACGCAGAGTCCTGTTGAGTGTGGGGTTGCGTAAAGGCTCCCCCAGGGAGTTCAGGTGTACCCAAAGGCTTCCGCTGAGAGCACTTTTTGATGGCAGAAAGTGGCACCGTACGTGTTTTTTCGGGTCTAACTCGGGTTGAGCTTCTTGTTGCGGTTAGGGTTATGTTTAGGGTTGTTAGGAAAGAGTGAAGACGCAGAGTCCTGTTGAGTGTGGGGTTGCGTAAAGGCTCCCCCAGGGAGTTCAGGTGTACCCAAAGGCTTCCGCTGAGAGCACTTTTTGATGGTAGAAAGTGGCACCGTACGTGTTTTTTCGGGTCTAACTCGGGTTGAGCTTCTTGTTGCGGTTAGGGTTATGTTTAGGGTTGTTAGGAAAGAGTGAAGACGCAGAGTCCTGTTGAGTGTGGGGTTGCGTAAAGGCTCCCCCAGGGAGTTCAGGTGTACCCAAAGGCTTCCGCTGAGAGCACTTTTGGATGGCAGAAAGTGGCACCGTACGTGTTTTTTCGGGTCTAACTCGGGTTCAGCTTCTTGTTGCGGTTAGGGTTATGTTTAGGGTTGTTAGGAAAGAGTGAAGACGCAGAGTCCTGTTGAGTGTGGGGTTGCGTAAAGGCTCCCCCAGGGAGTTCACGTGTACCCAAAGGCTTCCGCTGAGAGCACTTTTTGATGGCAGAAAGTGGCACCGTACGTGTTTTTTCGGGTCTAACTCGGGTTCAGCTTCTTGTTGCGGTTAGGGTTATGTTCAGGGTTGTTAGGAAAGAGTGAAGACGCAGAGTCCTGTTGAGTGTGGGGTTGCGTAAAGGCTCCCCCAGGGAGTTCAGGTGTACCCAAAGGCTTCCGCTGAGAGCACTTTTTGATGGCAGAAAGTGGCACCGTACGTGTTTTTTCGGGTCTAACTCGGGTTGAGCTTCTTGTTGCGGTTAGGGTTATGTTTAGGGTTGTTAGGAAAGAGTGAAGACGCAGAGTCCTGTTGAGTGTGGGGTTGCGTAAAGGCTCCCCCAGGGAGTTCAGGTGTACCCAAAGGCTTCCGCTGAGAGCACTTTTTGATGGTAGAAAGTGGCACCGTACGTGTTTTTTCGGGTCTAACTCGGGTTGAGCTTCTTGTTGCGGTTAGGGTTATGTTTAGGGTTGTTAGGAAAGAGTGAAGACGCAGAGTCCTGTTGAGTGTGGGGTTGCGTAAAGGCTCCCCCAGGGAGTTCAGGTGTACCCAAAGGCTTCCGCTGAGAGCACTTTTGGATGGCAGAAAGTGGCACCGTACGTGTTTTTTCGGGTCTAACTCGGGTTCAGCTTCTTGTTGCGGTTAGGGTTATGTTTAGGGTTGTTAGGAAAGAGTGAAGACGCAGAGTCCTGTTGAGTGTGGGGTTGCGTAAAGGCTCCCCCAGGGAGTTCAGGTGTACCCAAAGGCTTCCGCTGAGAGCACTTTTGGATGGCAGAAAGTGGCACCGTACGTGTTTTTTCGGGTCTAACTCGGGTTCAGCTTCTTGTTGCGGTTAGGGTTATGTTTAGGGTTGTTAGGAAAGAGTGAAGACGCAGAGTCCTGTTGAGTGTGGGGTTGCGTAAAGGCTCCCCCAGGGAGTTCAGGTGTTCCCAAAGGCTTCCGCTGAGAGCACTTTTTGATGGCAGAAAGTGGCACCGTACGTGTTTTTTCGGGTCTAACTCGGGTTCAGCTTCTTGTTGCGGTTAGGGTTATGTTTAGGGTTGTTAGGAAAGAGTGAAGACGCAGAGTCCTGTTGAGTGTGGGGTTGCGTAAAGGCTCCCCCAGGGAGTTCAAGTGTACCCAAAGGCTTCCGCTGAGAGCACTTTTTGATGGCAGAAAGTGGCACCGTACGTGTTTTTTCGGGTCTAACTCGGGTTGAGCTTCTTGTTGCGGTTAGGGTTATGTTTAGGGTTGTTAGGAAAGAGTGAAGACGCAGAGTCCTGTTGAGTGTGGGGTTGCGTAAAGGCTCCCCCAGGGAGTTCAGGTGTACCCAAAGGCTTCCGCTGAGAGCACTTTTTGATGGCAGAAAGTGGCACCGTACGTGTTTTTTCGGGTCTAACTCGGGTTGAGCTTCTTGTTGCGGTTAGGGTTATGTTTAGGGTTGTTAGGAAAGAGTGAAGACGCAGAGTCCTGTTGAGTGTGGGGTTGCGTAAAGGCTCCCCCAGGGAGTTCAGGTGTACCCAAAGGCTTCCGCTGAGAGCACTTTTTGATGGCAGAAAGTGGCACCGTACGTGTTTTTTCGGGTCTAACTCGGGTTGAGCTTCTTGTTGCGGTTAGGGTTATGTTTAGGGTTGTTAGGAAAGAGTGAAGACTCAGAGTCCTGTTGAGTGTGGGGTTGCGTAAAGGCTCCCCCAGGGAGTTCAGGTGTACCCAAAGGCTTCCGCTGAGAGCACTTTTTGATGGCAGGAAGTGGCACCGTACGTGTTTTTTCGGGTCTAACTCGGGTTGAGCTTCTTGTTGCGGTTAGGGTTATGTTTAGGGTTGTTAGGAAAGAGTGAAGACGCAGAGTCCTGTTGAGTGTGGGGTTGCGTAAAGGCACCCCAGGGAGTTCAGGTGTACCCAAAGGCTTCCGCTGAGAGCACTTTTTGATGGCAGAAAGTGGCACCGTACGTGTTTTTTCGGGTCTAACTCGGGTTCAGCTTCTTGTTGCGGTTAGGGTTGTGTTTAGGGTTGTTAGGAAAGAGTGAAGACGCAGAGTCCTGTTGAGTGTGGGGTTGCGTAAAGGCTCCCCCAGGGAGTTCAGGTGTACCCAAAGGCTTCCGCTGAGAGCACTTTTTGATGGCAGAAAGTGGCACCGTACGTGTTTTTTCGGGTCTAACTCGGGTTCAGCTTCTTGTTGCGGTTAGGGTTATGTTTAGGGTTGTTAGGAAAGAGTGAAGACGCAGAGTCCTGTTGAGTGTGGGGTTGCGTAAAGGCTCCCCCAGGGAGTTCAGGTGTACCCAAAGGCTTCCGCTGAGAGCACTTTTTGATGGCAGAAAGTGGCACCGTACGTTTTTTTTCGGGTCTAACTCGGGTTCAGCTTCTTGTTGCGGTTAGGGTTATGTTCAGGGTTGTTAGGAAAGAGTGAAGACGCAGAGTCCTGTTGAGTGTGGGGTTGCGTAAAGGCTCCCCCAGGGAGTTCAGGTGTACCCAAAGGCTTCCGCTGAGAGCACTTTTTGATGGCAGAAAGTGGCACCGTACGTGTTTTTTCGGGTCTAACTCGGGTTCAGCTTCTTGTTGCGGTTAGGGTTATGTTTAGGGTTGTTAGGAAAGAGTGAAGACGCAGAGTCCTGTTGAGTGTGGGGTTGCGTAAAGGCTCCCCCAGGGAGTTCACGTGTACCCAAAGGCTTCCGCTGAGAGCACTTTTTGATGGCAGAAAGTGGCACCGTACGTGTTTTTTCGGGTCTAACTCGGGTTCAGCTTCTTGTTGCGGTTAGGGTTATGTTTAGGGTTGTTAGGAAAGAGTGAAGACTCAGAGTCCTGTTGAGTGTGGGGTTGCGTAAAGGCTCCCCCAGGGAGTTCAGGTGTACCCAAAGGCTTCCGCTGAGAGCACTTTTTGATGGCAGGAAGTGGCACCGTACGTGTTTTTTCGGGTCTAACTCGGGTTGAGCTTCTTGTTGCGGTTAGGGTTATGTTTAGGGTTGTTAGGAAAGAGTGAAGACGCAGAGTCCTGTTGAGTGTGGGGTTGCGTAAAGGCTCCCCCAGGGAGTTCAGGTGTACCCAAAGGCTTCCGCTGAGAGCACTTTTTGATGGCAGAAAGTGGCACCGTACGTGTTTTTTCGGGTCTAACTCGGGTTCAGCTTCTTGTTGCGGTTAGGGTTGTGTTTAGGGTTGTTAGGAAAGAGTGAAGACGCAGAGTCCTGTTGAGTGTGGGGTTGCGTAAAGGCTCCCCCAGGGAGTTCAGGTGTACCCAAAGGCTTCCGCTGAGAGCACTTTTTGATGGCAGAAAGTGGCACCGTACGTGTTTTTTCGGGTCTAACTCGGGTTCAGCTTCTTGTTCCGGTTAGGCTTATGTTTAGGGTTGTTAGGAAAGAGTGAAAACGCAGAGTCCTGTTGAGTGTGGGGTTGCGTAAAGGCTCCCCCAGGGAGTTCAGGTGTACCCAAAGGCTTCCGCTGAGAGCACTTTTTGATGGCAGAAAGTGGCACCGTACGTGTTTTTTCGGGTCTAACTCGGGTTGAGCTTCTTGTTGCGGTTAGGGTTATGTTTAGGGTTGTTAGGAAAGAGTGAAGACGCAGAGTCCTGTTGAGTGTGGGGTTGCGTAAAGGCTCCCCCAGGGAGTTCAGGTGTACCCAAAGGCTTCCGCTGAGAGCACTTTTTGATGGCAGGAAGTGGCACCGTACGTGTTTTTTCGGGTCTAACTCGGGTTCAGCTTCTTGTTGCGGTTAGGGTTATGTTCAGGGTTGTTAGGAAAGAGTGAAGACGCAGAGTCCTGTTGAGTGTGGGGTTGCGTAAAGGCTCCCCCAGGGAGTTCAGGTGTACCCAAAGGCTTCCGCTGAGAGCACTTTTTGATGGCAGAAAGTGGCACCGTACGTGTTTTTTCGGGTCTAACTCGGGTTGAGCTTCTTGTTGCGGTTAGGGTTATGTTTAGGGTTGTTAGGAAAGAGTGAAGACGCAGAGTCCTGTTGAGTGTGGGGTTGCGTAAAGGCTCCCCCAGGGAGTTCAGGTGTACCCAAAGGCTTCCGCTGAGAGCACTTTTTGATGGTAGAAAGTGGCACCGTACGTGTTTTTTCGGGTCTAACTCGGGTTGAGCTTCTTGTTGCGGTTAGGGTTATGTTTAGGGTTGTTAGGAAAGAGTGAAGACGCAGAGTCCTGTTGAGTGTGGGGTTGCGTAAAGGCTCCCCCAGGGAGTTCAGGTGTACCCAAAGGCTTCCGCTGAGAGCACTTTTGGATGGCAGAAAGTGGCACCGTACGTGTTTTTTCGGGTCTAACTCGGGTTCAGCTTCTTGTTGCGGTTAGGGTTATGTTTAGGGTTGTTAGGAAAGAGTGAAGACGCAGAGTCCTGTTGAGTGTGGGGTTGCGTAAAGGCTCCCCCAGGGAGTTCAGGTGTACCCAAAGGCTTCCGCTGAGAGCACTTTTTGATGGCAGAAAGTGGCACCGTACGTGTTTTTTCGGGTCTAACTCGGGTTCAGCTTCTTGTTGCGGTTAGGGTTATGTTTAGGGTTGTTAGGAAAGAGTGAAGACGCAGAGTCCTGTTGAGTGTGGGGTTGCGTAAAGGCTCCCCCAGGGAGTTCAGGTGTTCCCAAAGGCTTCCGCTGAGAGCACTTTTTGATGGCAGAAAGTGGCACCGTACGTGTTTTTTCGGGTCTAACTCGGGTTCAGCTTCTTGTTGCGGTTAGGCTTATGTTTAGGGTTGTTAGGAAAGAGTGAAGACGCAGAGTCCTGTTGAGTGTGGGGTTGCGTAAAGGCTCCCCCAGGGAGTTCAAGTGTACCCAAAGGCTTCCGCTGAGAGCACTTTTTGATGGCAGAAAGTGGCACCGTACGTGTTTTTTCGGGTCTAACTCGGGTTGAGCTTCTTGTTGCGGTTAGGGTTATGTTTAGGGTTGTTAGGAAAGAGTGAAGACGCAGAGTCCTGTTGAGTGTGGGGTTGCGTAAAGGCTCCCCCAGGGAGTTCAGGTGTACCCAAAGGCTTCCGCTGAGAGCACTTTTTGATGGCAGAAAGTGGCACCGTACGTGTTTTTTCGGGTCTAACTCGGGTTGAGCTTCTTGTTGCGGTTAGGCTTATGTTTAGGGTTGTTAGGAAAGAGTGAAGACGCAGAGTCCTGTTGAGTGTGGGGTTGCGTAAAGGCTCCCCCAGGGAGTTCAGGTGTACCCAAAGGCTTCCGCTGAGAGCACTTTTTGATGGCAGAAAGTGGCACCGTACGTGTTTTTTCGGGTCTAACTCGGGTTGAGCTTCTTGTTGCGGTTAGGGTTATGTTTAGGGTTGTTAGGAAAGAGTGAAGACTCAGAGTCCTGTTGAGTGTGGGGTTGCGTAAAGGCTCCCCCAGGGAGTTCAGGTGTACCCAAAGGCTTCCGCTGAGAGCACTTTTTGATGGCAGGAAGTGGCACCGTACGTGTTTTTTCGGGTCTAACTCGGGTTGAGCTTCTTGTTGCGGTTAGGGTTATGTTTAGGGTTGTTAGGAAAGAGTGAAGACGCAGAGTCCTGTTGAGTGTGGGGTTGCGTAAAGGCACCCCAGGGAGTTCAGGTGTACCCAAAGGCTTCCGCTGAGAGCACTTTTTGATGGCAGAAAGTGGCACCGTACGTGTTTTTTCGGGTCTAACTCGGGTTCAGCTTCTTGTTGCGGTTAGGGTTGTGTTTAGGGTTGTTAGGAAAGAGTGAAGACGCAGAGTCCTGTTGAGTGTGGGGTTGCGTAAAGGCTCCCCCAGGGAGTTCAGGTGTACCCAAAGGCTTCCGCTGAGAGCACTTTTTGATGGCAGAAAGTGGCACCGTACGTGTTTTTTCGGGTCTAACTCGGGTTGAGCTTCTTGTTGCGGTTAGGGTTATGTTTAGGGTTGTTAGGAAAGAGTGAAGACGCAGAGTCCTGTTGAGTGTGGGGTTGCGTAAAGGCTCCCCCAGGGAGTTCAGGTGTACCCAAAGGCTTCCGCTGAGAGCACTTTTTGATGGCAGAAAGTGGCACCGTACGTGTTTTTTCGGGTCTAACTCGGGTTCAGCTTCTTGTTGCGGTTAGGGTTGTGTTTAGGGTTGTTAGGAAAGAGTGAAGACGCAGAGTCCTGTTGAGTGTGGGGTTGCGTAAAGGCTCCCCCAGGGAGTTCAGGTGTACCCAAAGGCTTCCGCTGAGAGCACTTTTTGATGGCAGAAAGTGGCACCGTACGTGTTTTTTCGGGTCTAACTCGGGTTCAGCTTCTTGTTCCGGTTAGGCTTATGTTTAGGGTTGTTAGGAAAGAGTGAAAACGCAGAGTCCTGTTGAGTGTGGGGTTGCGTAAAGACTCCCCCAGGGAGTTCAGGTGTACCCAAAGGCTTCCGCTGAGAGCACTTTTTGATGGCAGAAAGTGGCACCGTACGTGTTTTTTCGGGTCTAACTCGGGTTCAGCTTCTTGTTGCGGTTAGGGTTATGTTTAGGGTTGTTAGGAAAGAGTGAAGACGCAGAGTCCTGTTGAGTGTGGGGTTGCGTAAAGGCTCCCCCAGGGAGTTCACGTGTACCCAAAGGCTTCCGCTGAGAGCACTTTTTGATGGCAGAAAGTGGCACCGTACGTGTTTTTTCGGGTCTAACTCGGGTTCAGCTTCTTGTTGCGGTTAGGGTTATGTTCAGGGTTGTTAGGAAAGAGTGAAGACGCAGAGTCCTGTTGAGTGTGGGGTTGCGTAAAGGCTCCCCCAGGGAGTTCAGGTGTACCCAAAGGCTTCCGCTGAGAGCACTTTTTGATGGCAGAAAGTGGCACCGTACGTGTTTTTTCGGGTCTAACTCGGGTTGAGCTTCTTGTTGCGGTTAGGGTTATGTTTAGGGTTGTTAGGAAAGAGTGAAGACGCAGAGTCCTGTTGAGTGTGGGGTTGCGTAAAGGCTCCCCCAGGGAGTTCAGGTGTACCCAAAGGCTTCCGCTGAGAGCACTTTTTGATGGTAGAAAGTGGCACCGTACGTGTTTTTTCGGGTCTAACTCGGGTTGAGCTTCTTGTTGCGGTTAGGGTTATGTTTAGGGTTGTTAGGAAAGAGTGAAGACGCAGAGTCCTGTTGAGTGTGGGGTTGCGTAAAGGCTCCCCCAGGGAGTTCAGGTGTACCCAAAGGCTTCCGCTGAGAGCACTTTTGGATGGCAGAAAGTGGCACCGTACGTGTTTTTTCGGGTCTAACTCGGGTTCAGCTTCTTGTTGCGGTTAGGGTTATGTTCAGGGTTGTTAGGAAAGAGTGAAGACGCAGAGTCCTGTTGAGTGTGGGGTTGCGTAAAGGCTCCCCCAGGGAGTTCAGGTGTACCCAAAGGCTTCCGCTGAGAGCACTTTTTGATGGCAGAAAGTGGCACCGTACGTGTTTTTTCGGGTCTAACTCGGGTTGAGCTTCTTGTTGCGGTTAGGGTTATGTTTAGGGTTGTTAGGAAAGAGTGAAGACGCAGAGTCCTGTTGAGTGTGGGGTTGCGTAAAGGCTCCCCCAGGGAGTTCAGGTGTACCCAAAGGCTTCCGCTGAGAGCACTTTTTGATGGTAGAAAGTGGCACCGTACGTGTTTTTTCGGGTCTAACTCGGGTTGAGCTTCTTGTTGCGGTTAGGGTTATGTTTAGGGTTGTTAGGAAAGAGTGAAGACGCAGAGTCCTGTTGAGTGTGGGGTTGCGTAAAGGCTCCCCCAGGGAGTTCAGGTGTACCCAAAGGCTTCCGCTGAGAGCACTTTTGGATGGCAGAAAGTGGCACCGTACGTGTTTTTTCGGGTCTAACTCGGGTTGAGCTTCTTGTTGCGGTTAGGGTTATGTTTAGGGTTGTTAGGAAAGAGTGAAGACGCAGAGTCCTGTTGAGTGTGGGGTTGCGTAAAGGCTCCCCCAGGGAGTTCAGGTGTACCCAAAGGCTTCCGCTGAGAGCACTTTTTGATGGCAGAAAGTGGCACCGTACGTGTTTTTTCGGGTCTAACTCGGGTTCAGCTTCTTGTTGCGGTTAGGGTTATGTTTAGGGTTGTTAGGAAAGAGTGAAGACGCAGAGTCCTGTTGAGTGTGGGGTTGCGTAAAGGCTCCCCCAGGGAGTTCAGGTGTTCCCAAAGGCTTCCGCTGAGAGCACTTTTTGATGGCAGAAAGTGGCACCGTACGTGTTTTTTCGGGTCTAACTCGGGTTCAGCTTCTTGTTGCGGTTAGGCTTATGTTTAGGGTTGTTAGGAAAGAGTGAAGACGCAGAGTCCTGTTGAGTGTGGGGTTGCGTAAAGGCTCCCCCAGGGAGTTCAAGTGTACCCAAAGGCTTCCGCTGAGAGCACTTTTTGATGGCAGAAAGTGGCACCGTACGTGTTTTTTCGGGTCTAACTCGGGTTGAGCTTCTTGTTGCGGTTAGGGTTATGTTTAGGGTTGTTAGGAAAGAGTGAAGACGCAGAGTCCTGTTGAGTGTGGGGTTGCGTAAAGGCTCCCCCAGGGAGTTCAGGTGTACCCAAAGGCTTCCGCTGAGAGCACTTTTTGATGGCAGAAAGTGGCACCGTACGTGTTTTTTCGGGTCTAACTCGGGTTGAGCTTCTTGTTGCGGTTAGGGTTATGTTTAGGGTTGTTAGGAAAGAGTGAAGACGCAGAGTCCTGTTGAGTGTGGGGTTGCGTAAAGGCTCCCCCAGGGAGTTCAGGTGTACCCAAAGGCTTCCGCTGAGAGCACTTTTTGATGGCAGAAAGTGGCACCGTACGTGTTTTTTCGGGTCTAACTCGGGTTGAGCTTCTTGTTGCGGTTAGGGTTATGTTTAGGGTTGTTAGGAAAGAGTGAAGACTCAGAGTCCTGTTGAGTGTGGGGTTGCGTAAAGGCTCCCCCAGGGAGTTCAGGTGTACCCAAAGGCTTCCGCTGAGAGCACTTTTTGATGGCAGGAAGTGGCACCGTACGTGTTTTTTCGGGTCTAACTCGGGTTGAGCTTCTTGTTGCGGTTAGGGTTATGTTTAGGGTTGTTAGGAAAGAGTGAAGACGCAGAGTCCTGTTGAGTGTGGGGTTGCGTAAAGGCACCCCAGGGAGTTCAGGTGTACCCAAAGGCTTCCGCTGAGAGCACTTTTTGATGGCAGAAAGTGGCACCGTACGTGTTTTTTCGGGTCTAACTCGGGTTCAGCTTCTTGTTGCGGTTAGGGTTGTGTTTAGGGTTGTTAGGAAAGAGTGAAGACGCAGAGTCCTGTTGAGTGTGGGGTTGCGTAAAGGCTCCCCCAGGGAGTTCAGGTGTACCCAAAGGCTTCCGCTGAGAGCACTTTTTGATGGCAGAAAGTGGCACCGTACGTGTTTTTTCGGGTCTAACTCGGGTTGAGCTTCTTGTTGCGGTTAGGGTTATGTTTAGGGTTGTTAGGAAAGAGTGAAGACGCAGAGTCCTGTTGAGTGTGGGGTTGCGTAAAGGCTCCCCCAGGGAGTTCAGGTGTACCCAAAGGCTTCCGCTGAGAGCACTTTTTGATGGCAGAAAGTGGCACCGTACGTGTTTTTTCGGGTCTAACTCGGGTTCAGCTTCTTGTTGCGGTTAGGGTTGTGTTTAGGGTTGTTAGGAAAGAGTGAAGACGCAGAGTCCTGTTGAGTGTGGGGTTGCGTAAAGGCTCCCCCAGGGAGTTCAGGTGTACCCAAAGGCTTCCGCTGAGAGCACTTTTTGATGGCAGAAAGTGGCACCGTACGTGTTTTTTCGGGTCTAACTCGGGTTCAGCTTCTTGTTCCGGTTAGGCTTATGTTTAGGGTTGTTAGGAAAGAGTGAAAACGCAGAGTCCTGTTGAGTGTGGGGTTGCGTAAAGACTCCCCCAGGGAGTTCAGGTGTACCCAAAGGCTTCCGCTGAGAGCACTTTTTGATGGCAGAAAGTGGCACCGTACGTGTTTTTTCGGGTCTAACTCGGGTTCAGCTTCTTGTTGCGGTTAGGGTTATGTTTAGGGTTGTTAGGAAAGAGTGAAGACGCAGAGTCCTGTTGAGTGTGGGGTTGCGTAAAGGCTCCCCCAGGGAGTTCACGTGTACCCAAAGGCTTCCGCTGAGAGCACTTTTTGATGGCAGAAAGTGGCACCGTACGTGTTTTTTCGGGTCTAACTCGGGTTCAGCTTCTTGTTGCGGTTAGGGTTATGTTCAGGGTTGTTAGGAAAGAGTGAAGACGCAGAGTCCTGTTGAGTGTGGGGTTGCGTAAAGGCTCCCCCAGGGAGTTCAGGTGTACCCAAAGGCTTCCGCTGAGAGCACTTTTTGATGGCAGAAAGTGGCACCGTACGTGTTTTTTCGGGTCTAACTCGGGTTGAGCTTCTTGTTGCGGTTAGGGTTATGTTTAGGGTTGTTAGGAAAGAGTGAAGACGCAGAGTCCTGTTGAGTGTGGGGTTGCGTAAAGGCTCCCCCAGGGAGTTCAGGTGTACCCAAAGGCTTCCGCTGAGAGCACTTTTTGATGGTAGAAAGTGGCACCGTACGTGTTTTTTCGGGTCTAACTCGGGTTGAGCTTCTTGTTGCGGTTAGGGTTATGTTTAGGGTTGTTAGGAAAGAGTGAAGACGCAGAGTCCTGTTGAGTGTGGGGTTGCGTAAAGGCTCCCCCAGGGAGTTCAGGTGTACCCAAAGGCTTCCGCTGAGAGCACTTTTGGATGGCAGAAAGTGGCACCGTACGTGTTTTTTCGGGTCTAACTCGGGTTCAGCTTCTTGTTGCGGTTAGGGTTATGTTTAGGGTTGTTAGGAAAGAGTGAAGACGCAGAGTCCTGTTGAGTGTGGGGTTGCGTAAAGGCTCCCCCAGGGAGTTCAGGTGTACCCAAAGGCTTCCGCTGAGAGCACTTTTGGATGGCAGAAAGTGGCACCGTACGTGTTTTTTCGGGTCTAACTCGGGTTCAGCTTCTTGTTGCGGTTAGGGTTATGTTTAGGGTTGTTAGGAAAGAGTGAAGACGCAGAGTCCTGTTGAGTGTGGGGTTGCGTAAAGGCTCCCCCAGGGAGTTCAGGTGTTCCCAAAGGCTTCCGCTGAGAGCACTTTTTGATGGCAGAAAGTGGCACCGTACGTGTTTTTTCGGGTCTAACTCGGGTTGAGCTTCTTGTTGCGGTTAGGCTTATGTTTAGGGTTGTTAGGAAAGAGTGAAGACGCAGAGTCCTGTTGAGTGTGGGGTTGCGTAAAGGCTCCCCCAGGGAGTTCAAGTGTACCCAAAGGCTTCCGCTGAGAGCACTTTTTGATGGCAGAAAGTGGCACCGTACGTGTTTTTTCGGGTCTAACTCGGGTTGAGCTTCTTGTTGCGGTTAGGGTTATGTTTAGGGTTGTTAGGAAAGAGTGAAGACGCAGAGTCCTGTTGAGTGTGGGGTTGCGTAAAGGCTCCCCCAGGGAGTTCAGGTGTACCCAAAGGCTTCCGCTGAGAGCACTTTTTGATGGCAGAAAGTGGCACCGTACGTGTTTTTTCGGGTCTAACTCGGGTTGAGCTTCTTGTTGCGGTTAGGGTTATGTTTAGGGTTGTTAGGAAAGAGTGAAGACGCAGAGTCCTGTTGAGTGTGGGGTTGCGTAAAGGCTCCCCCAGGGAGTTCAGGTGTACCCAAAGGCTTCCGCTGAGAGCACTTTTTGATGGCAGAAAGTGGCACCGTACGTGTTTTTTCGGGTCTAACTCGGGTTGAGCTTCTTGTTGCGGTTAGGGTTATGTTTAGGGTTGTTAGGAAAGAGTGAAGACGCAGAGTCCTGTTGAGTGTGGGGTTGCGTAAAGGCTCCCCCAGGGAGTTCAGGTGTACCCAAAGGCTTCCGCTGAGAGCACTTTTTGATGGCAGGAAGTGGCACCGTACGTGTTTTTTCGGGTCTAACTCGGGTTGAGCTTCTTGTTGCGGTTAGGGTTATGTTTAGGGTTGTTAGGAAAGAGTGAAGACGCAGAGTCCTGTTGAGTGTGGGGTTGCGTAAAGGCACCCCAGGGAGTTCAGGTGTACCCAAAGGCTTCCGCTGAGAGCACTTTTTGATGGCAGAAAGTGGCACCGTACGTGTTTTTTCGGGTCTAACTCGGGTTCAGCTTCTTGTTGCGGTTAGGGTTGTGTTTAGGGTTGTTAGGAAAGAGTGAAGACGCAGAGTCCTGTTGAGTGTGGGGTTGCGTAAAGGCTCCCCCAGGGAGTTCAGGTGTACCCAAAGGCTTCCGCTGAGAGCACTTTTTGATGGCAGAAAGTGGCACCGTACGTGTTTTTTCGGGTCTAACTCGGGTTCAGCTTCTTGTTGCGGTTAGGGTTATGTTTAGGGTTGTTAGGAAAGAGTGAAGACGCAGAGTCCTGTTGAGTGTGGGGTTGCGTAAAGGCTCCCCCAGGGAGTTCAGGTGTACCCAAAGGCTTCCGCTGAGAGCACTTTTTGATGGCAGAAAGTGGCACCGTACGTGTTTTTTCGGGTCTAACTCGGGTTCAGCTTCTTGTTGCGGTTAGGGTTATGTTCAGGGTTGTTAGGAAAGAGTGAAGACGCAGAGTCCTGTTGAGTGTGGGGTTGCGTAAAGGCTCCCCCAGGGAGTTCAGGTGTACCCAAAGGCTTCCGCTGAGAGCACTTTTTGATGGCAGAAAGTGGCACCGTACGTGTTTTTTCGGGTCTAACTCGGGTTCAGCTTCTTGTTGCGGTTAGGGTTATGTTTAGGGTTGTTAGGAAAGAGTGAAGACGCAGAGTCCTGTTGAGTGTGGGGTTGCGTAAAGGCTCCCCCAGGGAGTTCACGTGTACCCAAAGGCTTCCGCTGAGAGCACTTTTTGATGGCAGAAAGTGGCACCGTACGTGTTTTTTCGGGTCTAACTCGGGTTCAGCTTCTTGTTGCGGTTAGGGTTATGTTTAGGGTTGTTAGGAAAGAGTGAAGACTCAGAGTCCTGTTGAGTGTGGGGTTGCGTAAAGGCTCCCCCAGGGAGTTCAGGTGTACCCAAAGGCTTCCGCTGAGAGCACTTTTTGATGGCAGGAAGTGGCACCGTACGTGTTTTTTCGGGTCTAACTCGGGTTCAGCTTCTTGTTGCGGTTAGGGTTATGTTTAGGGTTGTTAGGAAAGAGTGAAGACGCAGAGTCCTGTTGAGTGTGGGGTTGCGTAAAGGCTCCCCCAGGGAGTTCAGGTGTACCCAAAGGCTTCCGCTGAGAGCACTTTTGGATGGCAGAAAGTGGCACCGTACGTGTTTTTTCGGGTCTAACTCGGGTTCAGCTTCTTGTTGCGGTTAGGGTTATGTTTAGGGTTGTTAGGAAAGAGTGAAAACGCAGAGTCCTGTTGAGTGTGGGGTTGCGTAAAGACTCCCCCAGGGAGTTCAGGTGTACCCAAAGGCTTCCGCTGAGAGCACTTTTTGATGGCAGAAAGTGGCACCGTACGTGTTTTTTCGGGTCTAACTCGGGTTGAGCTTCTTGTTGCGGTTAGGGTTATGTTTAGGGTTGTTAGGAAAGAGTGAAGACGCAGAGTCCTGTTGAGTGTGGGGTTGCGTAAAGGCTCCCCCAGGGAGTTCACGTGTACCCAAAGGCTTCCGCTGAGAGCACTTTTTGATGGCAGAAAGTGGCACCGTACGTGTTTTTTCGGGTCTAACTCGGGTTGAGCTTCTTGTTGCGGTTAGGGTTATGTTCAGGGTTGTTAGGAAAGAGTGAAGACGCAGAGTCCTGTTGAGTGTGGGGTTGCGTAAAGGCTCCCCCAGGGAGTTCAGGTGTACCCAAAGGCTTCCGCTGAGAGCACTTTTTGATGGCAGAAAGTGGCACCGTACGTGTTTTTTCGGGTCTAACTCGGGTTCAGCTTCTTGTTGCGGTTAGGGTTATGTTTAGGGTTGTTAGGAAAGAGTGAAGACGCAGAGTCCTGTTGAGTGTGGGGTTGCGTAAAGGCTCCCCCAGGGAGTTCACGTGTACCCAAAGGCTTCCGCTGAGAGCACTTTTTGATGGCAGAAAGTGGCACCGTACGTGTTTTTTCGGGTCTAACTCGGGTTCAGCTTCTTGTTGCGGTTAGGGTTATGTTCAGGGTTGTTAGGAAAGAGTGAAGACGCAGAGTCCTGTTGAGTGTGGGGTTGCGTAAAGGCTCCCCCAGGGAGTTCAGGTGTACCCAAAGGCTTCCGCTGAGAGCACTTTTTGATGGCAGAAAGTGGCACCGTATGTGTTTTTTCGGGTCTAACTCGGGTTCAGCTTCTTGTTGCGGTTAGGGTTATGTTTAGGGTTGTTAGGAAAGAGTGAAGACGCAGAGTCCTGTTGAGTGTGGGGTTGCGTAAAGGCTCCCCCAGGGAGTTCAGGTGTACCCAAAGGCTTCCGCTGAGAGCACTTTTGGATGGCAGAAAGTGGCACCGTACGTGTTTTTTCGGGTCTAACTCGGGTTCAGCTTCTTGTTGCGCTTAGGGTTATGTTTAGGGTTGTTAGGAAAGAGTGAAGACGCAGAGTCCTGTTGAGTGTGGGGTTGCGTAAAGGCTCCCCCAGGGAGTTCAGGTGTACCCAAAGGCTTCCGCTGAGAGCACTTTTTGATGGCAGAAAGTGGCACCGTACGTGTTTTTTCGGGTCTAACTCGGGTTGAGCTTCTTGTTCCGGTTAGGCTTATGTTTAGGGTTGTTAGGAAAGAGTGAAGACTCAGAGTCCTGTTGAGTGTGGGGTTGCGTAAAGGCTCCCCCAGGGAGTTCAGGTGTACCCAAAGGCTTCCGCTGAGAGCACTTTTTGATGGCAGGAAGTGGCACCGTACGTGTTTTTTCGGGTCTAACTCGGGTTGAGCTTCTTGTTGCGGTTAGGGTTATGTTTAGGGTTGTTAGGAAAGAGTGAAGACGCAGAGTCCTGTTGAGTGTGGGGTTGCGTAAAGGCTCCCCCAGGGAGTTCAGGTGTACCCAAAGGCTTCCGCTGAGAGCACTTTTGGATGGCAGAAAGTGGCACCGTACGTGTTTTTTCGGGTCTAACTCGGGTTCAGCTTCTTGTTGCGGTTAGGGTTATGTTTAGGGTTGTTAGGAAAGAGTGAAAACGCAGAGTCCTGTTGAGTGTGGGGTTGCGTAAAGACTCCCCCAGGGAGTTCAGGTGTACCCAAAGGCTTCCGCTGAGAGCACTTTTTGATGGCAGAAAGTGGCACCGTACGTGTTTTTTCGGGTCTAACTCGGGTTGAGCTTCTTGTTGCGGTTAGGGTTATGTTTAGGGTTGTTAGGAAAGAGTGAAGACGCAGAGTCCTGTTGAGTGTGGGGTTGCGTAAAGGCTCCCCCAGGGAGTTCACGTGTACCCAAAGGCTTCCGCTGAGAGCACTTTTTGATGGCAGAAAGTGGCACCGTACGTGTTTTTTCGGGTCTAACTCGGGTTGAGCTTCTTGTTGCGGTTAGGGTTATGTTCAGGGTTGTTAGGAAAGAGTGAAGACGCAGAGTCCTGTTGAGTGTGGGGTTGCGTAAAGGCTCCCCCAGGGAGTTCAGGTGTACCCAAAGGCTTCCGCTGAGAGCACTTTTGGATGGCAGAAAGTGGCACCGTACGTGTTTTTTCGGGTCTAACTCGGGTTCAGCTTCTTGTTGCGGTTAGGGTTATGTTTAGGGTTGTTAGGAAAGAGTGAAGACGCAGAGTCCTGTTGAGTGTGGGGTTGCGTAAAGGCTCCCCCAGGGAGTTCAGGTGTACCCAAAGGCTTCCGCTGAGAGCACTTTTGATGGCAGAAAGTGGCACCGTACGTGTTTTTTCGGGTCTAACTCGGGTTCAGCTTCTTGTTGCGGTTAGGGTTATGTTCAGGGTTGTTAGGAAAGAGTGAAGACGCAGAGTCCTGTTGAGTGTGGGGTTGCGTAAAGGCTCCCCCAGGGAGTTCAGGTGTACCCAAAGGCTTCCGCTGAGAGCACTTTTTGATGGCAGAAAGTGGCACCGTACGTGTTTTTTCGGGTCTAACTCGGGTTCAGCTTCTTGTTGCGGTTAGGGTTATGTTTAGGGTTGTTAGGAAAGAGTGAAGACGCAGAGTCCTGTTGAGTGTGGGGTTGCGTAAAGGCTCCCCCAGGGAGTTCAGGTGTACCCAAAGGCTTCCGCTGAGAGCACTTTTTGATGGCAGAAAGTGGCACCGTACGTGTTTTTTCGGGTCTAACTCGGGTTCAGCTTCTTGTTGCGGTTAGGGTTATGTTTAGGGTTGTTAGGAAAGAGTGAAGACGCAGAGTCCTGTTGAGTGTGGGGTTGCGTAAAGGCTCCCCCAGGGAGTTCAGGTGTACCCAAAGGCTTCCGCTGAGAGCACTTTTTGATGGCAGAAAGTGGCACCGTACGTGTTTTTTCGGGTCTAACTCGGGTTGCAGCTTCTTGTTGCGGTTAGGGCTTATGTTTAGGGTTGTTAGGAAAGAGTGAAGACGCAGAGTCCTGTTGAGTGTGGGGTTGCGTAAAGGCTCCCCCAGGGAGTTCAGGTGTACCCAAAGGCTTCCGCTGAGAGCACTTTTTGATGGCAGAAAGTGGCACCGTACGTGTTTTTTCGGGTCTAACTCGGGTTCAGCTTCTTGTTGCGGTTAGGGTTATGTTTAGGGTTGTTAGGAAAGAGTGAAGACGCAGAGTCCTGTTGAGTGTGGGGTTGCGTAAAGGCTCCCCCAGGGAGTTCAGGTGTACCCAAAGGCTTCCGCTGAGAGCACTTTTGATGGCAGAAAGTGGCACCGTACGTGTTTTTTCGGGTCTAACTCGGGTTCAGCTTCTTGTTGCGGTTAGGGTTATGTTTAGGGTTGTTAGGAAAGAGTGAAGACGCAGAGTCCTGTTGAGTGTGGGGTTGCGTAAAGGCTCCCCCAGGGAGTTCAGGTGTACCCAAAGGCTTCCGCTGAGAGCACTTTTTGATGGCAGAAAGTGGCACCGTACGTGTTTTTTCGGGTCTAACTCGGGTTCAGCTTCTTGTTGCGGTTAGGGTTATGTTTAGGGTTGTTAGGAAAGAGTGAAGACGCAGAGTCCTGTTGAGTGTGGGGTTGCGTAAAGGCTCCCCCAGGGAGTTCAGGTGTACCCAAAGGCTTCCGCTGAGAGCACTTTTTGGATGGCAGAAAGTGGCACCGTACGTGTTTTTTCGGGTCTAACTCGGGTTCAGCTTCTTGTTGCGGTTAGGGTTATGTTTAGGGTTGTTAGGAAAGAGTGAAGACGCAGAGTCCTGTTGAGTGTGGGGTTGCGTAAAGGCTCCCCCAGGGAGTTCAGGTGTACCCAAAGGCTTCCGCTGAGAGCACTTTTGGATGGCAGAAAGTGGCACCGTACGTGTTTTTTCGGGTCTAACTCGGGTTCAGCTTCTTGTTGCGGTTAGGGTTATGTTTAGGGTTGTTAGGAAAGAGTGAAGACGCAGAGTCCTGTTGAGTGTCGGGGTTGCGTAAAGGCTCCCCCCAGGGAGTTCAGGTGTACCCAAAGGCTTCCGCTGAGAGCACTTTTTGATGGCAGAAAGTGGCACCGTACGTGTTTTTTCGGGTCTAACTCGGGTTCAGCTTCTTGTTGCGGTTAGGGTTATGTTTAGGGTTTTTAGGAAAGAGTGAAGACGCAGAGTCCTGTTGAGTGCGGGGTTGCGTAAAGGCTC